>NC_136484.1:54806398-54953898 GCF_053919585.1 Euprymna scolopes | reverse complement strand
TGGTCTTTTATTTTATATATATATTTTATAAGCAACGTTTTGTTTACATTAGGGTTTTTTTTTTTTTGTACGTGGATATTAGGCCAATTCAATAATGACGAGTTTCTTTCGTCTCTTTAGTTTATAAAAGCAGATTCTCGTTCTAAATAAACTTAATCATTAATTAATGTCATGTTTTTATCTACGTCTTTCACATCTTTATTTAAGAGAATTGGTAGAACTTGATAGTTGTAAAATGTTTAATGAATGCGGTTACTCCCGTAACGGAACAAAAACCAAGTTAACTAGAGTAAAAGAAGGAGGACCACCAACTCAGTTCCATCTGCCAATGGTGCGGCCTCCATCTCCTCGCACTTCCTTGCATCAGAGATCATGGACACACCACAATTAGCATGGTATTTAATTCAACATTTCTACTGAGGGTGCTTACTTACTACATCGAAAATAGGAATAAAACCGCAACTACTACTTTCGTATAATTTCGACTGTAGTAAAGTATCATTACATTCGCTTACTATATTTATTTGAGCACTTGAATGAAAAAAAAAAATATTTTTTTTGTTTTATAACTTTATTATTAATGATATCTTTCTTGCTGTTTTGGTTATTAACTTCGTATTAAAAAAAAATCCAGAATAAATAGCTGCCTTCATAAATTGCATTTAACGTGTAGCTATCTAAGCTAATAAGAGTATTTCTAGGGCAGACTATACCGTTAAAAATCGTTAAGACAATTTTGTTTTTATTTACCGGTAAATAAGTTTTCATCGTTAGGAGCATTTTTTTATTTTTTTTTATTTTTCGTGTAATTGTCAAAAAAGTTTGACGAAAACTAAGAAATTTTTGGGAGAATATTTTACTATGGGCAACAAAACCGTAAAAATGGTTACGAAATAAATCTGTAACAAATGTTACCAAAGGCATCATAAGTTGTACCTACATGGAGAAGTTTTTGGTGTTTTAACTTATTTTAAAGCGATTATTAAATTTTAAACGCAAGTAGTGCCGAGCGTTTGATGCAAAACGAAAAGAAACACGTCATCTTGTATTTTTGTCCCAATTCAGAGAACCCTTTTGGGGAGCTGGATTTTCGTCCACGTTAAAAACTGATCTTGTGTCGGACTCTGCTCTCACCAGGAATAGGGACACTGACGCCTGGATGCCATAGCAGCATGCACCAATGGTGCATTGCACCATTTAAATTCGTTATACACCAGGGTCGTTATTTAACGTGGAGAAAAGGTACAAAAATTTTAAATTATCTCGGTCGTGAAGGATTTCTCCTCCACTAAGAGAGAACAAGAAATTGAAGTGCAGCAACATCTAAATTGATTTTGGCCCGAATTTAAATGTGGTGTTATTCAAATCATGATCCAACATATAACGTGCTTTATTCGTTCTTTAAACATTTTATTTTTTTAAGCCCCTTTATATCAGTAATTGATTGATTTTGTTAACGAAATTTATTAGAACTGTTAATTTTAATAAATTGTTTCCCCTTAAGTCTTCAAAGGTAAACTAAAAAGATTGTATCCTAAAATAAACACAAGATAGCATCTTAACACAACTCTTCATCCAAACAAATTTATTAAATTAATCTATATATATTAATTAGGATTTTAATTCTAATTTAACTTTAATACATATCTAATTGTTTACTTATTCTCCGTACGTTGTCGTTCTTTATATTTTGAATTTTCCTTTCATTTACTAATAAAATATTTTAGTACTTAATCTTACACTGATGTTTTGTGCTTTTTTTTATATTCGTTTATATTGTAGATAAATTCGGTTTCACGTATTTCCCCCTTAAAATCAAATAGATACACAAAATACATTTATTTATGAAGATCGGGGATGGTTTTCAGAGGGTACATTTCTCCCTTCTCACCGCCTACATTCTTCTGGTTTACATTTTTTTAAATACAATTAATTCGTTCTTTGTTTTTATGTTTGTTTGTTTTGGTTTTTTTTTTTTAACTGTGTTATAAAATGCCTTAGATGTTTAATAAAACCAAGTAGGACATTTTACTTTTTATTTAAACCGTTATAATTACAAATCATTTTCACTTGTCGCAAATGATATTTGCCTGCAGGATACATGCTTAGACCACCAGTTAAGTTTCGCTAACTTTTTTTTCTCTAACGATATCGTCAAACCAATGTACTTTCTTTTTATAAATTATTGTCGTTTTATGATTACATTTATTTTTGTAATAAACAAAAATAAACTTTGGTTGTTTTTATTTATTGTATTCAGCACAGTAATGTGCTTTGAAGCGTATTAACAACTTTATAAAAAATAATTTACTGTCCGTCATTCGTTTAAATTATTGTTATTTATTAGCTTAGATAAATACTTTTGCAGTTTTAACAAGAGCTACAATCTCAGTGCGTCTCCATTTACGTTGAACACCTACAGAAATGCCAAAATCAATATCATATGAATGAGTCCCCTGTGGAATTTTCACAGGTCCCGCTAGTGTTTTATTATTTACTTGCCTCCCCACGAGGGCAGTTAGACACAAGGTCGGATTTTAATGTGGGGGGAAAATCTAGCTCCCTCAAAAAGAGGCACTCTGGATAGGAACAAAAATTTAAAATGTTCTCAGTCATAAAGGGTTTTTGCTTAACTGACCGAGGACAGAAAAAGCGAAGTACTACAAACCACTACATTGTCATCTTGGCCTGAAGGCTAAGATGATTATTATTATTATTATTATTATTATTATTATTATTATTATTATTATTCAAGTATCGGGTTTTTAATTTTCAAGCAATTAATTTTTATTATTCATGTTTATTTTTTGACTAGTTTTTCTCGTGGCCTTCGAATTATTTAATCATTTGATGACTATCTGTTGTCTCATCTCTCAATGGAGAAAGTATCCTGAAGCACTTTGTTATCGCTCTTTTTGAGGAACTTAGATGTTCACTTATTAAAAATCCAACTTGTGCCTAACATTATCCTCATGGGAAGGGGAGAATCAAATTTCGGTACTTCTGCAGTTTACGACCCGTACTAGTTTTTTGTTTTGTTTTTTTAATTATTTTTTAGATCGGATTTTCAAGTTAAATTCAATTTTTATGGTTTGTTTAGCTGTTAAGTGAAAGTACAGAATAGTTAACAAAGCCCCAACCCCACTCGATATTAAGAATTTTTCTTTTCTTTTTTTATGCTATTTCGACGTTTATTATATTTTAATCTGCAAAAGTACTGGTGAGCCTGAACTGAATTATCCCCCCCCCCCCAACTTTTATAGTATGTTTTAGTACGTAGTATAGTTTTCGACGTTGGGTGTTTATTCCGAAAGCCGTTCTTAACATGGGAAGGTTGGGTCTTTATACTACGCTGGGTTAGGTCGTAAAAAATATCAACTGCAGAAAACCGGTTAAAAATTATAGGAAGGTGATTCTCATTCAGGTCCGCTAAAGTACTTCATCAACAAGTTTGTTTTTTGTTTTTTTTCGTTGTCATTTTCTCCGTCGTTTATATATTTTCTATTCGTGCGTCTGCGTCACTAAGTGCGTTTAATTTGGAATGATAATCCAACAATAAAATTAAGCATTTTGTGGTCCTATAAATTCCTATTGTTTTTCGTTAGAATAAAAGTAAAACTGTTTAATCATATTTTGGTAATATGAACTATTGTATTCTAAGAACGATAATTCTTGCAGAATATTTGAAACGTTGACAACCGTAAACAAATTGAACTGATGTGACTTATTGTTTAATATTTACTTTATTGTATTTAAAAATGTTTTATTGGTTCGTATATAATGAAGATTAGTTTCTATCGTTTCAAAATGAAATAACATGACTTTGTGACACGGAAATAAATATTTAACTATTTTTATAAGTCATTTACTTTTTTCATAAAGTGTTCCTTTTATAAAAAAAAAAAAAATGAATGATATATTTTTCACTTTCTTTTACTGACAGATATTGTACTTTTTTTTTTTCTTTTTATTGTATTACTAATTTGAAACAAAAATTCTTTCAAAGGTGAATTTACGTAGTGTTGAGTTGGATTGCAAAAATACGGACACACAAAAACTGAGCCCTCATTTTGTGAACAGAAGTCTATTTCGAATCGGAATGGAATTAGTGTCACAGAACTTTTATTTCATTTTATACATTTTGAAATTCTAAAATTCAATTAAAAAAAAGGGGGGGTTATAATCATCAAAATAAGTCGTGTATTGCTCCATAAACTACTTTGCGAATTAAGCTTGTGTTATCTTAATCGGAATTCGGTGTCAAAGTTTTTAAGAAATCATTGCGATACTGTTGCTAAGATTAAGTGAAATACTATTTCTAATAACTAGCTACATTTCTATTAAATAACTTTTTGGGTGTATATGCACTATTGTGAGGTACCGTGCTATTTTTTTAAAATCGTATTTTCAAGTTTTACGATATCTTTTTTTTATTAAAATGTTAGGTGAAAGTACAGAATAATTGCAAAAACATCCTCCCCATGTTAAAAATGACGTTGTAAATAATGTTATTTCATCACGGTATCATAAGTGCTGAATCGAGTTCAGAAAAAAATGAATAAAATAGAGCAAATAGTTTACTCCTGTCCAAAAAAGCCAAGGATACGAAATTAAAAATAAAACTGGTTTTTCGTTGATGTTTATATTTCAATGAAAGTTGCGGGGGGGGGGGGGTCACACAGATCCCTTAATTTATTTCTGTATCGAAATGACGGAAGAGATAAAAACAAAAGTCACCGTTTTTGAAACGCGAAGGGAAGAAAAAAAAAAACTTTTAAAAAATCTTTAGTTTCAATTTCATTACTATACGGAAATAATGTGCTGAAGAAATAAACTTGAAAATTCTTTCAACTCGATTATAATCTACACAATATTTAAAATTGCACGCTGTTTCTGTTGGTTTCAAACTTTTCTCAATAATAAAACCATGTTGTACTTTTTATTAATGAACCATGTTCATTCAAACCAAAAGACGCTATTTCAGTTGAAGTTTCAAAATTACATTCCATAATATAAACAGTTAATTTAATATCGATTCGTTTTAACTTTAATTGAATACAAGGAAGGACGATGGATCCAAATTCAAAACGTGGTATAAATAAATAAATGTATACAAAAAATACGTTCGTCTCTTACCGATATTCTTTTTGTATTTTAAGAAATTTATTTAATTTTCAAATAAATTCAGTAATTTTAAAGAATTGTGACGCTGAACCACAATTGAAAGTCTACAATTTTTTTCTTTTTCCAATATAAATGTTTATAGATGATTTTTAAAAAAATTATTTTTCGCTTCTCAACAATCAACTAAGTTGTAAAACTATTATTCTAAATGAAATAACATTTTTAGTTACCTTTTTTAAAAAAGCTTTTTTTTTTTCGAAGACTCGAAGACATGAAGAATAACTTTTTGGTTTCTGTATTTATCAAATGAATAGTTGATGCCGTAAGAGTGGATCGTTTTTTTTTTTTTATCAAAGTTAAAGTTTTATTACAATTAATTTCGGTTTTGTTATTGTTTATTTTTTGTAGTACTTAATTTTTCTCTTTCTCTTTTTTTTTAGGGTAAAGCCGATGGCAATTTATTCGCTCTGTGGGTGCGATGCCACCTACAGAAGCAACTGTTTAGTGTTGGGTGTTTCGTCCAGTTGCATTGTGGAAAAGTGCTTTTTGTCGGATTATTACTTCTTTGCTTATGTTGTTTCGGCCTTAAGACGGGCGCGTTGGAAACCAACGTGGAACAACTCTGGGTAGAACGTAAGTTTATCCTTTTTATTATTTATATTATATATTTATTTTTTTATCATAATATACGACAAAATAAAAGGTATTTTTTTTTAAGCATGAAAAATAAAATCTTTCCCGTTTCTTAATTTTAAATAAAACCTTTCCTTTAACCGTATGGAAAAAAAATCGCTTAAATATTTTTGACTTTTTAATTATATTGTACGACGATATGGCTTATGGCAGAAAACGCGCATACACACAGATACACAAAAAAAAAAAAAGGAAGTAGGACCCGCCATTTTGTTGGTTGGCCCATGACCCAGAAATGCGTGATTCAATGTAGAGTCGTGTGTGGTCTGCTATTCTTCTACTTCTTTGGGACCCATCCACTCCTCTCCTCCGCCAAACACTTTCTTCCTCTTCTTCTGCTTGGCACACACACACACGGAAAGAAAGTAGTGGTAGCAGCAACAACTGAAAGAAAGAAAAAAAAAATTTCTTTCATAAATTTATTTCGCTATCATACAAAGTTTTTCTCGACTTTAAAAAGTAACTTTTCTCTTTATACGAAAATTATTTGATAAACTCAAACATTCTAGGTAAACATCTTGCGGTTAAAGTACGAACAAAATTGTGTCTTTGCAGGGGAAAATGTATTTTATTTTTGGTGGGCGTAAAAAAAAATTTTTTTTTTAAGTATTTCGAATAAGTCTCATTTCTAGTTTCAAATTAAAAATCGATTGTTAAATCCTTTTAAAGGGTTATTTCCAACAAATAATATTCTTCTCCCCATCGAAATTTGATATTAGATTGAGTCAGTTTAACGTGAAAGAATCTAGCTTTCTTGGAAAGGGGTCACTTTGGGTGCTTTCAAAAATTGCCGTGATTAGCCAATCTGCAAAAAACTAATCCCCGAAAAGGAAATAATTCCTGGAAGGATGGCTTTTTGAGATCAAACAGAACACAACCACACTCTGATCCAAGTTCAAAGACCTAGAAAATAAGAGTATTTTAAAACTTTTGATTATATGGGCAAGGGAGGGGGGGGGAATACTAAGGATCTGTGAGTTATTATCTTTTAATATATATATTAAATTTTAAAACTGCTTTCTACATCGAATGAATATCTAAAATCCATGAATCATTATACTCTGAAAATTATAAATTCTACTAGCTAGTAAAAATGAATTTGAAATTCACATTTTCCTCTCCATGGCATTGATTGATTTTCAATTAAACACTGGGCACTGGCTTTAGAACCAATCAAAAATACTTGCACAATACATACTCGCTTAAAGAACTGAGAGGCTGACAATAATGAAATAGCAACGTCTTATGTACGACATGAAAAAGAAACTAGAATCTTAGGAAGATCTCCATCATTCCAGTAATTATAGGAGCAACTGGACTCATGAAAAATAATTTAAAAATTTATCTGACAAATATACCCGGTGAACCAATTGCAAGAGAGATATAAACAGCACATAAGGAGGCAGTTAGAATATTAAAAAGATCTCACGGTTGGAATTTCTGAGATTGCAGGTGAATCTCTGGCATCCAATGAAATGCCCCATTCCCAGCTAAAAACAAAATAAGAAAATTGAAAAAAAAAAAAGAAAAATTGTAGATTTAGTTCATGGTTTAATTAGTATATTTAGGCAGCATTTTTGTTTTATACATGTTTCTTTGATCAGCAGAGATAATTCCTGTTTGTTTCTCTTGCGGTCGATTTTTTTTTTTTTTTTTAGCCCCCATTTGGTGGGTCAATGTTAGAATGTTCTGTTCGAGTATAAAAAGAAATTTGCCAGAGTCGACAAACATTTTCAACTTCCATGAGTTGTCTTCAGTGATAAATTAGAAATTTCATTTGTTGAATTTATTGAAAACTTGATTAAAATTGTTAAAATTATTAATTTAATTATTATTAATTAATTAGTGTAAATATTCTAAACTTAAATAATATAAATCAATTCTGTCGATATAAAAAAGTTATTCATCTTAGGGATTTTCCAACCTCATTCATAGGATTTCATGACCTGATTTTAAAAGTTCAGTGAGATTTGATCCACCTGACGTCGATGTGTACTTTTACTGATTGAATAAAAATCTGATGTTCCATTCAACGCAATCAAATGAATAAAACTGACAACCGCATCAACTTCCAAATGTAATGTCATCCATTATGCAATGGTATTTTAAATTTCAATATTTCATTTAAATAATCCGCTTTGCAAAGACTTAGTTATTGCTCGTTCTTAAGTTGAGCATCTACAGTGTTGTGCCATGAGACCCTTTTCTCTCTGGACTAGATGATCTGCTTGGATTAGATCTGTCTACTCGCCAGAATATGACAGTTGCTTCAGTTGCCTACAGATTATTTCATAGTTCTTGCCCCATCGTAATGCTTAAATACTGCCTTGTGCTGCTGCTGCAGCTGAACAGACTAAACCTGCGATGATATACATTCTGCATAATCACAATGTTTGCTCAGATGTACAGGCGATCTTCTTTAGCATTGTGTTCTCCAGTTCTGAACGTGCTGCCTCAGAATTGTGTGAATGGACATGTATTACTGTCATATTTTTGGAGTTCTGTATTGGCTAACTATCATGATATTCCTAAGTTTAATGCATTCTCTAATTAGCTTAGTAACCTTTGTCTATTGCTAGCAGTTTTGTGACCATGACTTAATGGGGGGGGGGCTCTAGGATTTTGATCAATTAAGCTCCAACCCCTGTTCCATTGCCATAATGTTGCATCCCTGTGTTTGTTTTACAAGTATTTTAATGAAATTGTATGCTGATGAGCTCGTTACCCTTGTGCCTCCTTGACATACATATCCCGACAAAGGCACTTCACTGTTGCCAGAAAACTCTCTACTCTAATATTTTCTTCTTTCGAACAGTTAGACTTTGGAATGCCCTTCCTGCTACCTGCTTCCCTAATTGTACTGATATGCAGAAGTTTAAATGCAACATAAACCTACATCTTGTTAATCTTTCCTAGGCATGATCCAAAATAGTAACCCCTTATGTCCAAGTGCTGATATGCCTTGTTAGAAGTGAACGTGAGTAAAAAAAAAAAAAAAAAAAAATCTGATATCCAATCTTTAGATATTTTCCTAGTAAGACATTCACAGCGAGAATCTGTTATGTTACCACAATAAAAAAAAAAAAAAACTTTCCTTTCTTCCGACAGATGGAATTGCCACAAACAGCTATTCTTAAAGTCTTCCCATTTCTGGAACACATAGCCACAGGACTGCTCCCCTGAAGATTACAACAGGGTCGACTTCAAATCTAGTATCGATAGATTCGTCCTGAACTCTTTCCACCAGCATTTTAATTTGGTCCATTTCATGAATCATTCTTGGTTCTCTGATAAGGATCTTTGTCTCCCAACTGACAATCATTTCATCAACCTTGGTCCTCGGATTGCTTTTGGCCTTGATAAGTGTCGATTTCATGAGTTTAAAAAGCAAATCATTTTTTTTGCTAGCAGTAATTTTATTTACCAAACTTGCGATTCTGTACGTTCATGTATGTAAAATCACACCTTTGTTTGCTTAGATATACTGCCAATCTCTTTTTGCATTGTGTGCTGCACTGCTGCAGTCCTGATCATGCTGCCTCAGAACTATGTGAATGAACGTGTATAACTATCGCACTTTTGCTGTATTGTCTAACTATCGTGCATTAGCTAGGTGGCCTATGTCTATTGCTAGCGGTTTTTATGATCATGGCTTAATAAAGAAAAAAAAAATATTTTCCTTTTTTAAAGCAAAATTTAAAAAATTTTAAAATGCATTTGTTAAAATGTGCTTTTAAAATCCAACAGAATAAGTGTACGTACAATAATATAAAGACGCGTTCCTAAAATATTTAAACTTTGTTAATCAGCAACAATATTATCTGGATAGAAACACTTAAGTTAATGTAACTCTTCAATGGAAAAAGAACAACTTTAGTAGGTTCACTATCTGTATTTAGCATTAAGAAGTTTGAAAGTAATTTTAATACTTGAGGGAATACTATAGAATGTTATTTGAATATATATACTAATTTATATACATCCCATATTTTATACAGAAAACCCGTGTACAGTACACCTGTAGAACTATACAAGCAAATGTATTGATCTCTGTGTGTTTCTATGTATAGGCTGCACTGCAGCACTGCAGCTTGGCTGCAGTGATTTTGTTTTAAACAGTAAGAATAAAGTATAGATGGGTAAAATAGGAAGACGTCCCTAGAGACCAAATTAATAAATTATCGTCAAAGAACTAAAGCTATTCAAGCAGAAAATTTCCTAACATAAAGAGACTTCTAGAGAAGAGGTGAGATTTTGATGCTATTTTAGGAGGAGGAGAAGTGGTGGGGAGTCAGAGGTATTCTTGTTGAAAGTAAAAGTGTGATAAGTTAATAGGAACACATTCTGCAAAAATACTTGTAAAACAAGCAAAGAAGATGCTTGCAATGCAACCAGGGCTCGTCCATTATCCGATTTATTGTGCAGAAATCAAAATAATTATAGTGGGTAATGAACATGAAGTTTAATTACAAAATAAAAGGGATGAATATCATCATATGTCTCTATATCTCTACGATTACATAAAATTATATGAAAGGAACTCTGTGAGTTCGGAAATGGTTGGGCCGATTTTTTTTTTTTTTTTTTTTTTTTTTTTTCATATGAAGGTACTTGATGTGTCTAGAAGTGTTCTTACATAGGTTTTGTATCAGAGTGCATCTGATAAGTATCAATAAGCAAAAAATCCTATTAAAGAAGTACGTCCGATTTTGACCAAAGTTAACACTTTTATACAACCTAACATCACAACCCGGTGAACCAAGTGCAAGTGAAATACAAACGATTGCACTGAAAGGGACGGCTAGAATCCTGAAAAGATCTCTTGGTTGGACTCACTAAAATAGGGGTAAATGTCAGACATCTGGTTGGATGTCCCATCCCCTAGAAGAAAAAGTTTAAGAAAAATGAAAAAAAAAAAGGTCCAGCCTATAAAATCAACTGGAGAAGCTTTTCTAAGACAGGTGTGTTCTTTCTTTTTAGAGCTCTATTAAACCATGATACTTGATTTTCGTACATTTAATTTTAATTCAAGAAATCATGTAAAAATACTTTCATAAAATTAACAGTTGGTTCTTTGATAAGACAGGGGCGCATTTGAAATGAATGCTTCTGTTTAGAACACAATTGAACTATAATACTTGTCTTGCATTTTAAACTTTAAATGAAACCATTATTTACAGATGATTTTATAAAATCAACAGTAGATTCTGTACAGTGCAGTGTAAACTACAATGTATTGTGGACTAAGTTACTGTAGGAAGGCCTGCAAAGCTTTCTTCTGGTACACTGGATGGGGGTAGGGTTCCTAACTAGGACAGGAAATCGATTTGATTTAAAAAAAAAAATTAAAAAAAAGATTTCATCGATTTCGATGACAAATGTATTAGAGGATGGAACATTTGTTGATCCTCAATCAATCCCAGACAATGTCGGATCTGCCGGCTAATATATATATTTGAGAGATAGGCAGATGCTTGGATGCATCTAAAGGTGTGAAAATTTTTATTTATAAAAGAAAAATGCATGTTTGGGGGAATTAACATTAAGATAATTTTCTGCCTTGGGATTTCTTTCCTGCTCCCCGTTTCCCTGGCCATAACAACATACAAAAAAAATTTAAATCTAATGTGAATAATTATCTTGCTGTGCAACTTTTGTACCAGTTTGCCCCTATAAATCTGTCCCCTATCACAGTAGCATCTTATGCTTGAGTAGCAATGTCTTTTTTTTTTTTTTAATTCTAATTGTTTTAAAGTAAGACTTTCAATGGATCCATTTTAGTGGATAATGTATAGCACTACAGAAATGAACATGAAGTTTAATTACACCATAAAAGAGCTAAATAACACACACACATATATATATATATTATTACTATAATAATTTTTACATACCTACAGACACTAGTGTTTCATCCTTTTGGGAATCATCAGTGCAGGGTGTCATGATTACAGCTGGCCAGAAGATTCAAACTTGGCCATGAAGCCATCTCTGACGCTATTAGCAAGGAACAAAAGATTTATTTAATTTATTTTTGATTATGACCAATATCAGCTGTGTTTAAAAACTGAAGTAAGTTTTCATTTAATCTACAAGTTATTTCCCCTTTAAGTTATGAGATATTATTTCCCTGTTTGAATTTTATAGATGAAGATGACTGTTTTATGCTTCCAAAAATCCAAAATATGGTCAACTTTCAGGAAAATCGTAACAATTTAGGATATTTGGTTTATCTTAAATAGTATGTGATTAAGCTCTCTTGCCCAGCAATCTTTTTTACCTGGCAACGCCGGGTATGTACAGCTAGTGTGTGTGTGTGTGTATATATATATATATATATATTAGTATGTGTGTGTGCATTTTGCAACTTGTAAAATTAAATTCAGAAAGTTTTAAAGTAAGACTTTTAATGGACACATTTATTCAAAACGGATATGAATTAATTGCAACTTAATGAATGCTTGGGGGTTCTTTAAGGCATGTACTTAGTTTTATTGCTATACAAGTTTGAATAATATTCTTTTGATAATGTAAGTTAATTACTAATATTATTTTGCGTCTTGGATTACAGACTTGACAAAAAGGATTATAATTCTCTTGAACATTCCATCTTTGTTCTCTCATGGCATTGCAGGTTGTAAAAGCTAATCTTTTTGTTGTGGGCAAATGTTCATGTTGGCTTGTCAGTTGAATGAGCTGCAAGATTGCACGACTTGTTCAGTGACATACTTTCCATTCCCATGAGCCTTTGCTTGCCGCCATCTTGCCTACACGTGTGAATTAGCCCACTTATATGCAGGCCGTGTAAAAAGTCGATGACTGAATGTCTAATTTGTCGTTGCCAAGTGTCATGCAGAGCCGTGTGAAGCATTTTGAGGGAAACCCAGGGGAATTAACAAATCCTTTGTGGGTGTGTATTATTCTCAGGGTCAGGTCTGTTTTTACAATAGACAAATCAATAAACACATGGCTTGATGTTCTTTCTTTTTTTTTCTTTTTTGCTGGAAATGTCAAAAAACATGGCGCTTGACGTATTCATTAAATTATACCTCATTGGTCTGCTGACAGCCACGTCAACACCATGTGTAATATCATTCACTCGCATTTTTAAAAAAATCTTCAGTTAGTCTAGAATGTTCAGAAATTTGCAGTACCGAATTGGTGAAGTGCTTTTCAGGATTAGTCTGCTAGAATCCATATACGGCATAATCACATTGACACTCCAGTTCGCATTAAATCACCAGAGCTAAGCAACGTTGATGCTGGCTGGTATCAGATGCGTGGCCATTTGAGAATACAGCCTGTGTATATTGGAGGATGTCAACACTTCTGGTCACGCTTGCTTCCCATCTGGCCTCAAGTTTTCTTGACCCTGTTCTCCTCCTGGATCAGGCTGGTTGGGATAAAAGTAGGAGGATGGTCTTTGTACAAAGCAGCTTCACTTCAAACAAACTCCCAGCTTGTGTCGTTCATCATCCCTAAGATGATCAGATGGTTTTCATCATTCCGGTGGACGGACAGAAGAATCCAGCAAACATACTGATGTAACGGTGTTGCATAGTCTCTTGGATAAGAATCAAAAGATAATTGAAGACATGTTTATTTATTGGCCGTATTTCACATATATACGCACACACCTGTATATACAGGGTGTTGCAGCAAAATCTGACATTCGACCAAAAAAGGAAGTGAAATAAACAATAGAAACAAAAGATGCGTGTGCAGAAACTCAACAGTTTATTTAACAACAGTTACATATTTTTCAATGCTACCACCATCTCAAGGCAGGCGCAAAATAAGTCGCATGCTTTGGTAACATGTTGTTTATAAACCCAAACACCTCCACGAAGGCAGCTTTTAAGGAGTCTGCCATGTTGTGGATGTATTTTTAGTTTTGGCTTTGATCACATTCTAGAAGAAATAGTCAAGGGGCTTTGAAGTCTGGGTAGGAGGGTAGCCACAAGTCTCGCGACTAGTGGTCAGAAACATTGTTGAACAGTTACACAATGTCGCCTTAACCTGATCTTCCTTGCCACGGGGGTATATAGTGAAACTTGTGGTAATAGAAGACACCAATGTCCTTGATTGTGTGGTTCCTTGATTTTCACCACTTGAAAGATCACCACTTATCAAGGCACGGAAGTCACTCTAAGGTAAGGGTTAAGTGTTAGGTAGATGGTGAGTTAACAAGATCAATTATGGTGGAAATAGTGTAGAACTAGCTTATCTAAGAGGACGCCTCAGTGGTAGTCAGCTAGGAAGCAGACATAGTATTGTGTTCCACAGGCGGACAGTTCTAAAAAAGAAACTCGAGGTGATCTTGGTTAATCTCTGGCTTTGGATTTTGCTGCAACTCCCTATGCATAGGAGTAAAAGCTGGGTTACTGGCACCTTAAAATAAGTTTGCTTTGAACTGACAGTTTGTCACTCTTGACTGATCGCCTGTCTAAAAGGATCATTTTGATTTCAAAATTGGTTAGAGTGGAGGATAGAGCTCTTCAACTAGGTCTGACAACCTATCTATGAAAAAGAAATTTTGTTGTAAAAGCTGTAGCGAATGTGATTACCAATCTTTTCGTGTGCATGTCACTCGGATTACTATCTCTACTACTATATAAAAGGAACTTTGTCTGTGTGTGTTCATTCCCTATGGACTCTAAAACAGCTAGGCCGATTTTTATGAAATTTCACACGAGGATACTTTGTGGCTGGCAGTTTTCTTAGATAATTTTTTGTTTAATCAGAATATCTTCAATAAGTATTAATAGAAATAATCCAGTGAAAGAAGAAACAGGCGCGTTTGACCAAAGTTAGCACTTTACATAGCCTAAGTTTTATTACCACACAAGCTGAAAGGCTTGACTTATAAAATCAATGGTTCTTTGATATGACAGGAGTGCGTTCAAAATGAATGTTTCTGTTTAGAGCACAACTAAAGCATGATACTTGACTTTTGCATTTTAAATTTTAATTCAAGGCATAATATATAAAAAAATCTTATAAAATCAACAGTAGATTCTCTACAGTGTAATGTAGACTACAATGTGTTGTGAACTAAGTCATTGCGAGAGGCATGTGAGCTTCCTCCTGGTACACTACAATGGTCCCCACTCCCCAACTAAAGCAGTTAATCGATTTGATTGAAAAATGGGTGATTTCACGAATTCCAATGACAATAGAATTATTGGAAGTGTAAAACATTTGTTGATCATCATTCAATCCCGGGCAACGTCGTGTCACTCTGCTAGCATTATACTAGATGTGAGTTTATCAATGTCCCTTTCTCATACACATCCACAAACACTATAGCTTTTTTTTTCTATCTATAACACAAAATACATACTAAAATATACATTAATGCTGGGATGGAGTTATGGAGTTGTTTGAAAAAAATTCTATTTTAATTGTTCTAATAAGTTATGATTTATAATCAATTGGACAAGTCACTCATTTCTCCTTTGTGTATTTCTCTTGCTTATCTCGCTGTTTTCAACCACTGATGTAAGCATTTGGAGAAAGAAGTGACTTCTTTTTTTAGTGTTGGTATCTAATTTACATACACTACAAAAATGCATGTAAATTAGATTGCCGAATAAGTTTCTTTACTTTTATATAATTAAAATATCATTTGTTATATCTTATCCTCTCTATTTTTCATACTTTCTTTGATGTTGCTCTTGATATTGGATATGGCACACACGAGTCGAGTCAGGAATAGAATATTTAATATAAAGTTAGAAGTCTACATTAATTATGGGTATTATCCCCTCTGAAGAGAGGGTGGGAGTCTTAGAGTACCCCCCCCCCCAATTTGATCAGGTAATTTGTATAGAGAATTGTTATGGATCATGAACGCCAACTGGTCACACTCTGTGTCACATTGAGCCCTCGTGTGAGGCAGGTACAATTCTATCAAGATGGAAGTTTTTATTTATAAGGGACTTTTGCCGTCAACACCGAGTCGAGTTGTTCCCCTTGCATCAAATCATCTACTTAAAGTTCATTTATTTTAGTGCTCTTTAAAGATCGAATTTTAAAACAAGAAGCATAAAAAAGTACACATTTAACAATATTTTAAGTTTCTAATCCACATAAAAAAAATTTTGAAATGTTCACTTTTAGATTTTTGTTGTTTTTTCCAATTAAATACGGTTTCTGAATACTTGTTGACATTTATTTTTACTTAATAAACACATACTTTGGATGTCTATTTTTAAGTTTTCGGGGTATACGGGTGGGGATACTTTAATTAAAATAATTCATTTGCTCTCTTGTTAAGCGACTAGCGTTTCCATTTAAATTCACTGAAATTCAGAAATTGGGAAAGGCATGTCTGCTACTACACCTACTTTAGAATTGTTGAATAAAAAAAAAAAGGTGAACCAGCTTTTCATGTGTATATTCTGACATTAAGGTAAAAAAAAAAGAATATATGCAGAATGAATTAGAAGATGGGGGGGGTAATAAAACTTCGTTTACTTTTTTACTTTATTCATATTGAAATGTTTTTTCAAACCCTTTTCTTTTTTATCTGGAGAAAGTATCAGCTTCAGCAAAACACAATGTTTTTATCTCATCATAATTAATGTCAAATATTCCCCCCCCCCCGCCTTTTCTTATGCATGCAGTAAGAGTACTCAGCATTGCCTGGTTGTTGATTTTGTCCGAACTTTTCATTTTTATATATATATATATATATATATATAGCTGAAAGAAACTGAATTTTTCTTTTTAACTCTAAATTAGTGACATACACATGGTTTGAACTTCATAACATGGTGTTTTAAGTGAGGTTCAGATATCTTAAGGAGGTCATATAGAGATTTGGGAATATTTCCATTATTTTCTTTGGAATATTTTCCATATGAATATGCTTTTAATTTTTATGTAAATTCTCAAACCTTTGTTTCTATAGAAAAAACACACGCACGCACAGCTTGATTAAAATGAATGCTTTTAAAAAATTTTAAATGAAGACACATGTTTGTGGAGAGATATGATCGATGTTAATGCAAGTCTTAAAAATAAACTTAGATCTGATAAGCTAAGAGGAAGATAAGGTCCGGACAGTATAGAGATTCATTGAACTACTGTTCTCATCTTGAGTGTCAGTTTCACGTTTCGGTCGATATAACCTCCGACCTTCTTCAGGTGTATTTTGTTGAAGTCTGGAATGTTTCTGGCGAACTCAGAATTTTGAACGTAACCCTTTATTTACTTCACGGGGGTAGCACGCTCTCGTTCCATCAGCCATGACTGGATACAGGTCCTAAGTAATTTGCAATTGTATTTTTTCGGTTGCTCACACTAAGAATTGAACCTTCAACCTTCAGGAAAATATCACTTTCATAATTGATTTTTCCAACTACTCTAGCCACTATGCCACAGATCCTTACATTACATTGACTGAAACATGAAAATGACGCAGTAGTCTGATGAATTCAAATAATAGAAATAACCAAACCCTCATCTCAAAAATTCAGAAAAGTATTCAGAGATGTGTGTAGATCAGGAGACTTTGTTTGTAAGGTTACATTAAAAGAATGGATGTATTTCTGGGTTAGATGTAGAACAGTTAAGGTCGCATGGAAAGGCCAGGGAAAACATGAGAGGAAGTGATAAGGATGGCTTTGGGAGAAGAGGTATATACAAGGACTGACTTTAGATAGGTAGTTTGGAAATCAGTTTCTAGAAGCTGCTCTATACATGTCTGCATGTAAAATAAAGATTAAATCGATGATGACGATGGTTGGACGATAGAACAAATTTTCTACATAAAATAATGAACAATTTGTGTTCAGCTATAGAACAAACACTGACTAAAACTAGAATTTTTTTTTTTCTCTAACCTTCTTCAATATAATACACTAATTATGATTTTAAGTATAATCGGAAATACTTTACTTATAAGTGTTTCTTTTGCATTAATTTTTTTTATTATTATTCTTTGGACTACTGTCCACCATCTTGAGTGTTATCTTCACATTTCAGTCGATGTAATCTCTGACCTTCACATGTATCTTATTTTAAAACTTAGGATTCTGCATGAAATTTCAAAGAGAAAACTTTATTCAATCCAAAAAGGTCCTAAATAATTTGCAATTGAATTTTTTGAGTGTTGCCCGCACTAAAGATTGAACCTTCAACCCCCAGAAAAATGTAACTTTACAACTGAATTTTACTAAGAACTTTATCCACTACGTTATGGTTCCTTGCAGCATGTTACCCTCATAGATTAAATAAGATTCCGTTGGAAATTCTGTGCAGATTCTCAAGTTCAACAGAAAGATATACTTGAAGATCAGGGGTCACATCAGCTGAAACATGAAAATAACACTCAAAATGAGAACAGTAGTCTGAAAAATCAAAATAATCCAAATATTTAATCCTCATCTCAAAAATTCAGAACCGTAATAAGTGTTTATTTTGTTTTAATCCAACTTGTTCAACTAAGATGCTGTCTAAATATATGCACCTGCTTCTTAGCTGATCAGCTGCTAACCTCTTCCTCCACATATACACAAGAGATTAATCGCCCTCATTATTGAAGTAATAGCCCAATTTAACATCAAAGCAAAAAAGATTTGTTATTTGTTTGCTTTTAAATTTATTTAAATCTTAGAAACATTTTTTTTTCCTTGAAATTTCTTGTGACTTTATCAGTTTTTTTTTTTTTTGCTTGAATAACTTGAAACTGATAAAGTGTACAGCATAAACCACAAGAAATATACGAGAAGTCACTAGCACTTTATATCTGCAGAACTTATCTCATGTGAAGGGTGGCCGACATTTTGTGCCCTATGTATCAATTTTTGTCACTTTTAATTTAGATGTTCCACATTTTTACCCCCTTTATTTTCTTAAAATATGGTAACATATTTAGCAATTATACATACTCATATATATATATATATATATATATATATATATATATATATATTATACAGGATATTTTGTAATAATGTACTTAGGGACATAGTGAAATGGAATACGTTTGAATACAGAAGATAAATATAATTGACTTTGTTTGAAAATGTTCAAATTGATGTCTATTATTGTCCAGACAGCACTGATAACAGTTAAAGTGAATACATTTTTTGAGACTCTCTCATATATATATATATATATATATTGGATAGGAGCAACATGTAGTATCTGTTCTCATACTTCATATTTTTCTGTCCTCTGTCAGTGAAGGGAAAGATCAAGACAGTTTTTATTTGTCTCATTTCATGTTGC
Organism: Euprymna scolopes; assembly: GCF_053919585.1. Lineage (NCBI taxonomy): Eukaryota > Metazoa > Mollusca > Cephalopoda > Sepiida > Sepiolidae > Euprymna > Euprymna scolopes. Next base: position 54,934,842 of record NC_136484.1, on the reverse strand, counting down.
TCACTTTTTGGGAGCTGGATTTTCCCCCATATTAAAAATCGACTTTATGTCTACATCTTCCCTAGGGAAGCAAGTAAATAAAAACAGAATAGCAATGTAGAGGAATTTCTGGTAGATATAAGATAACTTTTACTTTAATGATAATTTTTGAATCTGCATTGATAATTACTGAATTCAAGAAGCATATTTTTTTTTTTTTTTATGTTGAAAAATGTTCAATGTTAACACAGAACAGCAATATTTTCTCTTTAACAATAATTTAAATTCCTGTTGTACTTATTTATTCATATCCATTTAAATTCTTTTGCATAGTTCTTTTTGTTTTAACTCTAAAATTCAGTGTGTTGCTTCTAATCATGCAGTGTGTCACTCCGGGTTGTGGAGTTGGATGGTACAAGTCCGACTCAGACTCCTAGAATTCTTAGGATGCTGATTCCGGCTCCTTTGATATCTTCGACTCCGAATCTCGACCTCTATTTGGAAATCTATTCTACAGAACCTCCCACACCTATTCAGAAAGCATCTTATAAATACTTTTCATATATTATTTTTTTACGTTTAACATTCGCTTGTATGATAAATATACTCACATATACACTCAACTAATTTTATAGAATAAGTTAAGATAACAAAGGGATAAAAAGTTTACAATTAAATTTTATTATGCTATCAGTTCAAAAGGAAATACAATATTTAGGGATATGGAAATCTCTTTAGACCATGGTATTTCAAATCCAAACAGTTCTCATCAGAAAAGGGGTGTAAAGACATACAGAGAAGAAATTTTTCAAAGATAATATTGCCTTTATGGAAAGAGGATCAAAGGAAAAGCAGAAAAAAAAGCTATAAAGGGCTATAGTAGCATGGGTTGCTTCTTGTTGATTTAGGTCTGTTTTTTTCGGATAAGATTGTAATTGCAGATCGATGCTGAACTGATCCAATTGCCAAATTCCATTTGATTCAGGAACTGAATAGCTTTCAGATTACAATTCGCTTGTAATCTGAGGTAATCCAGTGATCTCGCTCAAAGACAGAATTTTCATTGATCCTGTGACGTCACAACCATAACGAAAACAGCTGTCCAGGCAGGATTTGCAGTGATTAGATGGAGCGAAATATCTTGAAGTAGAAGCTTTGCAGTACAGTACAAAATATATCAGCAAAAATAAAAGCAAAACCAAAAACTGCTAAATTGTGCAACTGGTAAAACCACTTAAAATAAACTCCGACTCCTAGTACTCTTAGAAATCCAACTCCAACTAAAACCTCCGACTCTCTTCGACTCGCTCCAACTCCGCAACCCTGGTGCCACTGTTAGCAGATGCATTTTAGATTTACCTCCCCTGTCATATGCGGTCAAAGTAGTCAATTCAACATCCACACTATATGAACATTTATGGCATGGTGTTCACATGTTGATCTCATAGTTGTTACTGAGTTATTCAGATTCATGTTGTGGGATTTATAAAGGAACGGATATCGAGTTGATTTTAGTGCTTACCTGGTTAATAAAGAGTATTAAAGAATCAGGAGTTAGTCTCAGAAATGACCAAAGTTTGAATGTCAGCACTTTTTTTTTTTTTTTTTCTAAATATTATTTTAATCGTAACCTAACAATTCACATGCTTAGTGTCACCCATTTTTTATTTTTTTATTTTTTGGCAGCTTTCAAATCGCCAGACTGGATTCTGGATTGATAATCCAGACTAAGTCTGAAATCATTTGATTACCCCACCCACCCTTCCTTACATGTACTCATTACTTTCTTCAATGATTTTGGATGACCTAGATATATATATATAATTTTTAAGAATACCTTTTTTTTTTTTTTTTTTTTTTTTAATAAAATAATTATAAGTAATAAATCCATTATTCATTTGAAGTGTAAAAAATATTAACGATTCATATCAAAAATCTATTCAAAAAGATAAAATTCAAAATTGATAAACCATTAAAAAAAAAAAAAGTCTGATTTACTCATTTTTCCAGAGGTGACTTGCATTTTCTTTTTATAGACGTTAGAAATCATGAATAAACTATAAGAACACTCGTCCCTTGACGGCATTCTCACTAAACTTCATATATTTATTTTCAATGTTTATTTTATCAAAACAGACGGCGTGTAAATAATCTTATAATCAATATGGTTGAAATTCAACTCTCTCCAGAATGATGGAATTCATAATTAGCTGCCCTATGCACTCGTTTTTCACTAGCCAAAACGTTGTGGAATTTTAAACTTAAACATGGTGATACATACTACGAAACTATTTTTAAATTAATATATTTATCTTGAGTTTTTTTTTCCCCCCTTTTTCTTAATTTTAATAGAGCTATTTACTAATGTAAAATAACTTCATATGAAAACATGTATAAAATATAGCCCTTTAGACAGCTGTTTCATCTTTTTTTAAAAACTTATCAATGTGGCTAGATGCAGCAAGCATATCAACTCGAAGATGTATATATGGATGATACACATTAAAGATGTCAGCACTTAGTCATTTTAAGAAATTGGAAAAATCAATATTAAAAATTAACTTTTTTATTTTTCATTTGGTGCATGTACCTCTCACCTTCTCTCATAAGAGATTATGATATAAGATTGGTTATAGAGAGATTTAGCATACAGTTAGAAACAAGTGACATCAGAGGACACTTGAGCTCTCTAGTAATGGTATAAAATCCTCACTTGTTTTACAATTCTACATGACACTCTTACTTTTTCAAAGGTTAGAAAATGGCAAACACCTAACTCCGCTTAGCTTATGATATTGTCTAGTGGCTTAGCTTGTTTTCATTTCTTTTGATATTTTTATCTTGCCCTATGTATGCATAATGTTTTATATTTTATTCAGGGAATTTAGATTTGTTGTATAAAGATTTCAAGTACTTTTATCAAGAATGGTAGTAGGCAGAATCAGATTTTCCTTCATCTCCAAAGAATTAACAAACTCCATATTCTTTGCATGTCGTTGAAGCATGTGATTATACAACAGTTTCCCACCTTCTATGCAACCGTTTGTATTATTATTGCGATATGCAAGATCATTCAAGATGCACTAGTTGGTCTGTAGAAGGCAGACAAGGTAGCGTCACATCATATGGTCATCATCTCCACATTCGCAGATGGTTGAGTCAGTTTTGTTGCCCCAGTTGGTCAAAGCAACTGAATATCAAGACCTTTGTATAAGAAGTCTAAGTCGGACTATGTATCTCCTGACTCCGTAACTCTGCGTTTTACAGACAATTTTTGAATCTGTGCAATAAACCAAAGAATAAACAGCTTCAAATATTTTGTAGAGAAACATGAAAATTTTTGTTGCATGTAGTTTATATCATTGGATGCTTTGGATACGTTAAATACCAATTGTGCAAATGAAACGTCAGATTTTTTGTTCATTGTTTTCCGTTTTCATATTTTTTTCCCACAACCTCAAAACCAGCAGACTCAAGATCATTCTTGTAATCACCTTTTCTCTGTTGATTGGCGTGTCATGCTAATCCTGTGCAGTTCTAGGTCCACCCTCTCAGGTTTTGTTGCCCCTCTTTGAGAATGGCTGAGTTTCAAGCAAATCTACTGGGGAATGCCGACAGGGCTGTCTAGACATCCTTTGCAGGATAAGAATGCTCTTCCTCAGGGATGCTGACATTTAGATCCCACTTTCCAACCCCGGTGTCGCATTTTTCACTGCGGGAGAGAAATACCTTCACCCTATTTATTTAAAGCAATACAACTTTATGGACCTTTTTTTCTGATTGCACTTTTCATCATTATAGTCTAAAATATTAAGCTTGGTACTTGAAGCTGATGAAGGACATGCCAAACTAGTTGTGCAACGAACAAATTAATTTACAGAAAAAAAGTTACAAATTTTTCCAATTTTTAAAAAAATTTATTAAGGATGGTGTACAATAGGCGAAATACTGGATACCAATCTTCATGATAGAATTGTCAGGATTAATTAAAATCATATCTGAATTATTAAAATAGTTTTTTCCACTGTTGAGCCACAATTTCACATCCCTGTACATACTGTCAGACGTAGAAACCTTGATCTTTATCAAGTAAATTTAAAACAAATTTGCAATTATGTATCGATATTCTGATCTGTGATTTGTGGCAACATTCATCAACTAAGCTCCAACCCCTGTCCCATCATCGCAATGTTGCATCTCTGCCTGTTTTACAAATATTTTAATGGAATGTGTTCTGATGAACTCATTGCACTTGTGCCCCCTCGACGTACATACATATCCCGACATACCCGTTTAACAACAAAATCACACCCCTTTACTGTTGAGGTCCCAAAATGCCAGAAAGCTTTCTACTCAAATAATTTCTTCTCTCAAACAGCTAGACTTTGTGATTCCCTTTTTGCTACCTGCTTCCCTGCATCAAATTCATTGTTATCTCTAAAAATAGTTTTTGTCTATATTCATACGCTGTTTGAAATAACTGATGACCAGTTGAGATTCCTTGTTACTCTTGCAGTAACCAGAAGAAAGCAGCATGGTATTTCTAAAAAGTTGCCTATCTGGTATTTACTAGGCTCAATGTTACTTAATTTCATGTCAGTGTTGTAATTGTAGCAATATTGAAACTAGATAAGTTTTACTTCCAAGTTAAAAAAAAAACCCAAAAAAACTAATGCTTGTTTGTTATTCCTTCATTATAAAAACAATAATGAATAAAAAAAAAAACATAATGAATCTACTTTAGTGCACAGGTAACTTAATGATCACAATATGGATGACAGAATCAGTAAACCAAGTTCAAATCAACTAAAACTTTTCTGCTTGTACAGTTAGATTTTAAGAACACAAAGCTGATTTTAATTCAATCAGTTGTTTACAGGTCGTATGACATGAAAAAATTCAATCTTGGGACGATCTCCATCATTCCAGTAATTATAGGAGGAGCAACCAAATTCATGAAAAAGAATTTCAAAAACTACCTGACAAATATACCTGGTGAACTAAGTGCAAGACAAATAAAATTGCATTTTAAAGGGCGGTTACAATCTTCAAAAAGATCTCTCAGTTGGAATTTCTGAGATAGTGAATGAATATCTAGCATCCGGTAGGATACCCCATCTCCAACTAGAACAAAATAAGAAGAAAAAAAAAAACTTCAGGAATATTCTCGGAAACTGTCAGCGGTTTAACATTTCAAAAATATATATAAATAAGTAATCTATATACCTATGAAGTTGAGTTTGTTTATTTTATTTTATTTTTTTTTTTTTTACATTGATAGTCTACTTTTTCTATTTAAAAATTATTAAAACGAACTTAATATACTCAGTCAAGAATATGTCAGCAACTACATGAAAGTTAACAAATTTGCATATTCCTTTAAAAAAAATAATTAGCATTAATTAATTAGTTATTCATTTTTATGGTTTCTTAGATGATTGATTTCATTTCATTACTATGCTGAATTCTATTTATCCATAGTTTCTACATTCTGCATAACTGTGTAGAATTTAAGTTAAAAACATTCTAACACAGTGAAATATATATTATATATATATATATATATATATATATGTGACTTTGTCAATGTGTGTGAAAAGTCTTTGCCAAGCTGAGCCTGATCTCTGAATATTTGGTCTACAGAGTTGAAATTTGATATATAGTGTATTTGGACCTGTAGCATACTTCCATTTTTTTTTTTTTTTTTTTTTTTTTTTTTTTTTTTTAAGATTTCTGCTAAGGGGTAAAAATTGAAAACAAAACAGTTGACCTTGGCAGAGTAAGTCAAATAAACACCACTCTTGCTGTTACTTTTGCACATGCGCAAAATTAAACATTCATGGATCAAAGTCGCTTGATTCTTAACCTGTTCTATCTGTCGGTAGCTCTGATGGTAACCACATTAGAGAGATAAATAGCAACTAAGGCCGAAGTGCTAAATGTTCTGATTTCAATTCTAGTGGATAGTACCAAAGTTATATCTTTTTTATAACATTTGAAATCATGATTATATATTGGTTCTACAAGAAGGAATCTGCATGAATTAAAGTATATTTATGCACATTTTTCGACCAGGCAACACGTGCTTGCGTGCTTGCCTGTCTGTGATCAGACTATTTTTCAGTTTGTGTTCTTAATTGCTGTATTAAGTATGAAAACTGAAAATGACTTGGGAGGTGGTGCCACCTTGAATGTTTTAGGGGTGGGTGGGGGGGGGGTCTTATCAATGGACTCCACAATTTATTATCATTCATGGACTACAGCTGTGCTGCTGCAGTGAAAAGAGCTTCACTACAGACCACCATGTTTTTAGAGTTGACATCTAGAGCCTTGTTTAGTATCACTGGCTAATGAATAGGCCAACCAGTGAAAGAGAAAGTTGTTTAAAACAAAGTTTTTTTTTTTGTATGCTTAGTTTGTGTGGTGATAGTATGTTATCAATAGGGCTAGGACAACAGCATATTCTTTTCATTGTTTTTGACTCTCGAGTGTGTATCCGTTGATATCATATGCTTTTATATAGTGATGTGGTTCGCGGTTGATTAACTGTGTCGGATATATACTCGAGAGTCAAAACAATGAAAAGAATATACTGTTGTCATAGCCCTTATAATCAATCATAATTATGAGAGTCTGGGAATGAATGGTTATGTTATATTTATAAAACTGACTACCAATGTTCTAAGCCATTGTCATTTTATAGTGATACAAGTTCATATACAAAAACTCGTTCAGATTTATAGGTAAAAAAAGATTTTGGGGAAAAAAACCCTAAAAATTTCTTTTTTTTTTTTTTTTTTTTTTTTTTTTTAACATGCTTCTCCTGATTACATATTTTTGTTAGGCTGGGAGGATTGTATAATCGTGAAAGAGCTACATTGATTGCATAGTTAAAGCAAAAAAAAATTGTTTTGATCTATTAGAATAATTTCCAATGCTATTCATAATTTTTACCCATTCATTTTTTTTTTTTTTTTCTATTATCGCTTATGTTTGAATTTGTTTTGAAATACAACACCAACCAAATCTATGATGCTACACAGAAGCTATCATTATTTTATGGTAATGTTTTAAGCTCTATTTATAAGAAGTTCAAATAGGTCAGTTGGTAGAATCTACAACTGAAGATCTCAAAGTTTCGATTTTTGGAGAATTTAGATTTTCCCCAGATGATGCAACTGTGCATAATACTCCCTTCGTATCTTTTTAAAAAGTGATTCTGCTTATATTTCAATGTTTAAAAAATATAAACAATATCTTCAAATTATGTGAAATCTGGAATTAAAATTTTGAAAATTAAAAAAAATGTCTTCAGTAAATCTAATAAATATTGACATTGCTTCGGTTTCCAGTTTGACTTCTGAGGAAAATGTCATAATGAAACAGATTTTTAACTTGTTTCATTTTCCTTCAGCCAAAGTTCTCAGAAATCAGGAGGGGGCCATGAGATGCATAGCTATTAAAATATCCCAGTAAAGTTCTATTTTTCTATTAAACACTGAGTTAGTAAAGAAGTTGAAAGCATAATTTTCCTCTCCCCAATTGACAATTTAAATGTGTTATAGCATATCTTTCTTTTGGTTTTACGGGAATTCATCTAGTCTAGTGGAGTATCCAGCTGTGTGCTGTTAATTGAGTAACATCACTTGGAGATGATGAACCATTCTTCATGGGTTCTCCATACTGAAAAGATTTTACATGGGCCACGAATACTATGTGATTTTGAATATTTGATCAGGGTTTACTTATAGGGGAAAGTATCCTCATATCAGATTGTCCTGACAAACCCTTGTACAGAGACACCTTGGACACTCGAGGACAGTGTCCAGTAGGCATTCAAGTTCTCTCTTGTTATCGACAGTTATGAAAATAAAAATATAACTTGAAATAATTTGCCGCACTAACTAACCGCTCAACCAAACGAATAAAGAAATGCCCTTTTTATGAGGGATAGGGGAGATAAAACGGAAAACCCCGATTTTTTTTTTTTTTTTTTAATTATTTAATTTATTTTCTCAGCATTAAGATAGGTTATCCGTAAGTTTTATATCGGCATCCGGTTATTCCCCCCCCCCCCCAAAAAAAAACGTATGATAATTTCACTATATATTTTTTAAACGCATAATTTATTTTTATGGATTATTTATATACTTCTGCTTGATTTGCATTTGTTTATTGTTTGTTCTTATCGCCATTCATCCCCCCTCCCAAAAAAAGGGTGTCACCTTGCCTTTCTAATTATTCAACCTGTGTGTGTGTGTGTGTGTGTGTGTGTGTGTGTGTGTGTGTGCGCGTGTGCGTGCGCGTTAAATGCCCTTAATTTTATTCACTCTTCCTTTCTGTTGCAAATACCACGAACATAAAGCAAGCCACCCACCGAGAAGTAGAAATTTACACCCCACCCCTTTGCATCATTCCCTACCCCGGGGCCATTTTTCTTTGCTGGGTAAATACGCAAGTAGGTAGGTAAAAAAAATAGAGAAAAAAATAGTTGAACCTGTATTCAACTATGGGTGTGAAGCCATCATATCCTCATGGCATCTCTGAAACTTTGATACAATATTCATTGATATTGCGTTGGGGGAGGTGGGGGGGGCTTTATTTCCCTTCTTTTTATTATGTAAAAACGGACACCTTTTGTGCGTGTGTGTGTGCTCTTCAAAGTAGTTAAAGGTTTGGGTGGAGGTGCTTCTACCTGTGCATCTATTTACACCCGAACTCCACAAACCTTTCATTCACTAACTTCTTACTCTCTCATTCAATGAGTTTATTCAGGCTGAGAAACGAGTTGAACAAAAATAAAAATGTTATGTTGAATATATCTACACTGGCAATAGCTAGGTAGGGAGATTGAGAGACCTAAAATGTACTTTTTCTCCACGTTCATATTAAGGTGATCGGCTGCAAAATTACCAGTTCTCGGTTGCAGAGCCATGAGCTATTTTTAAAATTGTTGTCTGAGGAATAGTGAAAACGTCCAGTGTAGTTCTAGGCGGCTGCCGTTCACCTTTTGGGTGAGGTAGATTTATTGCTGAGGTGCCCCTACTGGGGGATGCCGATTGGGCTACCCAATTTTTAAAAGGCCAAAACGGGCGCCTGCTTCATTTATCCCACTTTCTTGACCTGCGGTGGGAAGGAAATAAATAAAAGTTCTCTTCATTATGTGCTTGCTTTCAATTTCCGGAAACAATGGATACCCCCTGTGTATAGAGAAGCAAGGGTTGCGCAATCTCTGACCTTGTATCTTCTGAATCGGCATTGCCTTGAGTTCGAAGCAAACACTTTCTATTTGAGAGTTTTCCTTCTCCTGGATTAGTTGTACAACTAAAGCTTGAGATTAGTCTAATTCATTACTGCCCAGTGCCCAGTGAGTGAAATGATGCAATAGCCCTAATAGAAGTCGAACCTGGCACGCAGAGTCCACAAGTCTGCACCCGTAACCACTACGTTCGTTAGTTCGTTCTCTCTCCCTCTCTCCGCACCAGAATCAAGCAGTAAGAGTGTGTAGGGGTCTTTTTTTCTACTACGGATATATAACCATATCCACTTCAGTCTACTTTCTTCTGGAAAGAACGAGTTAGATTCGGACACTTAAAGTGTGTTAGAGAGGATGGGGGAGTTTAAGTATTTAGGCCAAAAAAGTCGTTCTATTTTTCACCTGAACTCATATCACAAGTATTTTACTTAATTTCTTTTGAGGTAATATATTAATTTCGGATTAACAGGAATATTTTTCTGTTTTCTCAATAATGGAAATAAAATGCATTTTTTTAAAATCTGACGAAAATATTCACGCAAGCAGCTTTTTCATTTAATATTCAAAGCAAAATATTTTATAATATAAGAATATTCGTAAACTGATTATTTTTTTTTTTAATAAACGTTTTACATATATTTTGTAAATGTTTATTTACAAAAACAATTTACAGAATTAAAATTGAATGCAATAAAATAATAAAGTAAAATAAATTAAATGAATATGAAACCGAATGTATTTTTAAATAAATGTAAAAGAAAATGAATGAATGCAAACAGATTTAAAATGGATCGTAATCTGATTAAAATAAAGAAACCTCACATTAGCGGAGTTTTCAGATTAATTAACACCGTTTACTTTCGATGACTTTCAAAAACCGAAACTCGTTTTTAAATGGGTAAAAACGCGATTTTTCGCTAAATATTGTTTACTATATTTAAAGTCTATTTATTGGGAGGGGGGTTATTTTATTTTATTTTCACTATATAAAAAGAAAAATTGGTACTTCAATGTACGGGCCGTACCGAAATAACGTTAGAAACCCTTTCTTATGGGGGAGGGGGCTTTATTATCTATTCTCTCCTTTCATCTAATAATTATTAATGAAAAAATAAAAAATATACTGTAAAAATTGAATTGAATTTGAAAATCCTATCTTAAAAAAAAAAAAATAGCACGATTCGTAAATTGGTGAAGTATCGAAAGTTTAATTTTTACCACAAAAATCAGAAAACCAAATTACTATTTGACGGCCTTGGTAAGCTCGGGTACCTATTTCAGGTTATCACCGGCGTGTTTACGTCACATTCAACCGCCATGTTAAGTGACGAAGTTACAACATTACTTATACTAACTGTTAATAATGACTAGACCAAACCGTAACTTAATTCTTTTTTATTAGTAGTTTGAAGCATAAATTTAAAAAAGAAAAAAGAAAAGAAACAGTTAACGGGTTAGAATAGTACCGTTAGCGATCATGGAAATGTCAAAGTCGTATTTCTTATAAGAAAATAGAAGCGTAAGTCTAGAATTACGAAACTAACCAAAAGCGTTCAAAACAAACAAATACTATCGGCGAGTAATCCTCAAGTCTTAGACACACACACACACACACACACACACACACACACACACAAACAACTATGAGTGATGGGAGTTTTATCTTTCTTTATTCCATTTGCTTACATCTAGTTTGTATCGTTCCATTTGTAAAGCATTGGAATTCAATTCCAACGGTATATTATGTTATGAGCCTGTTTTTGTGCATTTGTGTTACTATTTGCGTAGGCAATATGAAATAAATGGTTTAGTCCGCGTGGCTGGAAATAAACAAAGAAACCAAAAAGTGAAAAATAGTCTTTTTTTTTTTTTTTTTTTAACTTTATACTTTTCCTTGTTTATGCAAACATGAGTGCCACCAAAAATCAGTATTTTACACACACACACAAGGGTGAAATAAACGTTAGATGGCTATAGTTTTGCTCAACAGTTGTATACAGTCACATGAAACCACAAGTATTTACAACGGCAGGAGCACAATGTTAGCCAGCACTATAAGGTCTTACCCCTGACCCAAGTGTAGGCTGATCAAGAGAAAAGAATGAAGGCAGAAAAAAAAAAATAAAAAAATACCCGCTATTGGCTCTGGTACGACGTCGAGTCCCGCACCCCGCACACGGTCTATCCACCCCCTTTTCGTTTGCTACATTCAACAGATACACACACTGAATTCGCCGCACATTTCTTGGCTTTCATTGAATGTTTGTGGTACGTGATACTGAGAAAGAGGAAGCAAAACGGGCCAGTTCCCCAAGCTCAATAATGTGGGTGTTGTGTAATTTTGAAATAACTGGCTTCCTTAAATCGATGTTGTGATGTTTTTTGTTTTTTTTTTTAAACAGCAGTAAACAATGCAGAAACAAAAACAAAATTCAATTCAATATCAACTGAATCGAAAAAGAGAAAATAAATAAATAAAATAGTTTTATTTATTAATATTGCCCTCCCCCATACACGCACACAATCAAGAAACTAGTTTTTTGTTGTTTTTTAATTACCTAATTTTAAAAATAATTTTTGGATCTATATTATATTTCTAGTCTGTTCATATCACAAATGAAGACACACTTTTATTAATTGCTTCCCAACTTTTATAATTAGTTATTAGGGTTGTTTTGTTTAGAGACAATACCAATACTTCAGTTAATTGATGCTACTATTTTACCGAATTACCTCCCTTGGTGTTACAGGCAAAAGAATACCCCTCACCTTTATATATAAGAGAGAGAGAGAGAGAGAGAGAGATATTGAAACCTACACAAGGCTTATACCAACCATTAAATTCATACTGATTTTTTTTTTGTTTAGTTTATAGGTTGATAAATAATTGGAAGTTATATAACACAACCCCTCAAAAAGACATGACTAAAAGGAACCTTGTTAGCATAAAAGCAGTAACAGAACATTTGTGGATATATCATTTAAGTTTATCAGAGTAGGGATGAGGGGTATTTATACCTCTACTTAACAAAATCGGTTTTCTCGTTGCATCAGTCAATGCAGTGCAACAAATAACAACATGAAAAAAAAATGTTATAATAAATAGCAAATAACACGTGCTAATCTAATGACATATTTGTTTGCCCTAATCTATAAAAGTCTGTGTGAGTGAGTGAGAGGACAGTTCTCAATCTATATGCACAACAATTTTTTTATCTACAGACTTAAAATTTGGTATGTAGGGTATTCAGACATGTGGAAAACTTAGTAATCCGTTTTCATCCGGATAAAATGGCAGCTAAGGCGTTAAAATTGCAAAATTGGTCCATAGGAGGAGTCATTGGATTTTTTTGTTTGGTGTTTCACAAATGCCCATGCATGAATCATTCACGTGACAGATTTCTTATGTTAAGAATAAGTAGGTTTGAAAAGACTTTTTAAGGATGGTGTTAAGCTGGTCTAATGGTTATCATACTTGAATCAGTCTTTAGATTTTGGTTTGGATCTCAGCTCGAGTATTTTTTTATTTTTTTTTTTTATTTTTTTACTTACAAGAAGTGAAATGTTTAGACAAAACATAATGCTCGCATGCACATGTCTCAGTTTCTGTATGAATTAAAATATAATATTTATACATATTTGACAACCAGACAACACCAGCCAGCCTTCTAGTATGTTGATAAATCAAATGTAAGAGATGATTAATGAAAAAGACTAATATATAATTAGGATGAGGATGAACACTGAGGAATGAAATGTGTGGTATAACGGGTAACGGATTATCAATGAGTTCGAAGGGACAGTCATCCTCAGATTCAAGGTTCAATCCTTACTATAGGCGATAATAACATTCACACTTCTACTTGCTCATGACTGACTGAATGAGAACCATCTATTCTGTGGATTAACAAGCTGTTTCGGTTCAAAATTCCATACAGGTTCTTAAATTAAGAAAATACACCTGAAAAAAGCTCGGAGGATAGATTAGCTAGAAGATGAGAATCACAATCAAAATGAGAATAGTAGTCTGAATGGTGTACATTATCAACCATTATCTCAAAAGTTCTGAAATAAAAAGAAAGGGATTTTGTGATGTTCGTTTCTCTTTTGGTAACAAATGTAAATCTATCTATGTATATATAAAAGTGAAAGTGTCTGTGTACATTTCCCTACGCCTCTGCCAATTTTAAGCCTACAGATTCGAAATTTGATATACAAGGTACTGAGATTTGGGAAAATCGATGTGATTGGTTTTTGGACAGAAATTTGGCAATTAAGGGGTCAAAGTTCAACGATTTGACCTTTGAGAACTCTACCAAACTCCTCCTACAATTTTGGGTGTAAACACGTGAAATTTTAGATATAGATTCCTTGGACATGGATCTAACTTAATAACTTTATTTGAGCCGTAAACAATAAATTTTAAGGGGTCATAATAGGGGTCAAAGTTAAAAAAAATTGACCGGGTTTTTTTTTTTTTGTTTGCTCAACATATACCTCAAAACACCCAGGCAACGCTGGGCACCCATGCTAGTAGTATATAAAATCGTCTGTAAAGAATTGAGTGGTCACTAATTGAAATTGTATTTACTTCATTCTTATTGATTTTCTCAAATAATTCCTAAGGTAGCCCTTTTTTTAAATAATCGTCAACATGGTGCTATCAGCTCAGACTCTGCAGATACTGGCTTCCTGACCCAAAATGCACTAAACATTGGGTTTTATTTTTTTGTTTTTTTGTTTTTTTTGCAAAAGTCATTCATGTTCTGTAAAATAAAAACAAAACAAAAATTTTCTTTTGGAAAAATATCCAAACCAAACAGCATAAATAAATATTTGAAGATATAAACAACTTGAAACGAAGTCTTTTTCCAATGTAACTGGATTCGGTATTAACTAACTCTAAGAGTTGATATGCCATAAAACAAAAGCAACCGAACCAAATCATCAAATGTTTTCTTCACATTTTGCCCAATATCATCAAGCATGTCTTAACTGCCTCCAACACATATCTATTTACTACATGGTTCAACTGACTCATTGGTCCAGAAGTTCATGAACATATTTCTATCATGCCATCTTCTCTGATTTCTTTTTTTTTCGGTACCTTTCCACCATACGTTCTAGACGTTTTTATGTTTTTGTACAAGTCTAACACTTTCCCTTTAACTATAATGAATACCATCTTTACCTATTAATCGCTTTTATTCTAAAATGATTCATTAACCCAGTTATGTAAATCGCTCTCGTTATTTTATTTTGAAAGAATGAATTTTTTTGTTTTCTTGACTGTCTGGTTGATACCTTTTAAGACCATATAGGAGCACTATCATATCGTAATACATGTTCATAATCATCTTCATTGTCATCTGATGTGTCATTTGCAGTGAGTGAACATTAGCCTCTTTCTTTTTTTTTTGAAAGCTACTCATCCAAAACATGTTGTATTGTAATCCTAATTCAGGGTCATTTGTAACTGAAACCATATTTTTTGACAAGTTAAATGCATCAACTAGTGATCTAGTCTCATCAAATTCAATTCTACTGGTTCATCATCGAACCATCAATCAAGACTACTTCGACCACATTACAGTTTTAGAGATCAAGAAATAAGTTATCTAAAAGTCATCATCGGTTTAACATCCGTTTTACATGTTGGTATGTGTTAGATGGTTTGTAGAAATTGACTTCCAAAATATCCTCTCTCTGGTCAAGTCTTTAATTATCCCTCTTTCTTTCAAATTCATCTTCCTCCTAATGTTTTGCTTGGCCTCCTTTGTGGATTGACCCTGCTACCTTGACTGTTTAAAATCTACTAATTCAAGAACTCTCATCCACTTTTTCAATGTGGCCATACCATCGAAGTCTCCTGTTCTGTATACATCTCCTGATACTGTTCAGATTTAATCTTTCTTTTGAGGTCATAAGATGTAATGACCGTACTATCACCCTAACTAATATGTTTTTTCTTTCATCATTTCACAATTTAAAATAATTATCTAATTATGTTCATTTCACCTCTTTATCTCTGACAGTCGCATCTGATTTGATATCCATTTGGGGATGCAGCTGTTTCCTGATGTATTTCAATATTTTTCAATTTTCCAATATATCAATATATTTTCCTTAAAGATTTTTTTAGAAATGACAACCTCACCGATAAAATCTTAACACACTTATTTTAATTAACAACTTTTGGAAATGGGTATTTTTTAAATTTTGGAAATCTGTTTGTCTTGTGTGATACACATATCATGAGTTAGATATCATGTGTATAATATTCATACGTGATGTTCTGGATTATTAATTGTTTGGCCTTCTATGAAAGCCTTTACGATAAGCAGAGAAAATTGTTGATTAGGTGATTAAATAACTGAAATTTCTCTGTCAGGAAATTTAATTTAATCTAAAGGTGTATTTTTTTCCAAATTTTGTGATCAATTTGGCTTTTGTTGCCTTTTGAGTTGTGAGCTATTCATACAATTAGAAAACCCTAAAAAATATTTGACAGTATAATGCAAAGAATTGAATAGACTTGGTTAGATTTATTCAGATGTGTATATAATCAGTAAACCACTTACATAAAAAAATAAAATAATGTTCTCTCTTCTCCCACATGCGTTTCATTCTTTTTTTTTTTTTTTCACTAAATTTATTCATATTTTTCTTTCATATTCTGATTTTTTTGACATATCTGAAGTAAATACAAAATTTACTAAACTGTCATGTGAATTGAATTAAAACCTATTCCAGAGTTTTGCTTTTCCAGTCATTAATTACCCACTGGCATTTCATAGTTATCTTGTTTAATGAGGTTTCACACCAAATAACACGTAACCTAGGAAATGGCCAATAACCTAGAGGTCAGCATTGTCTGACAAGATGAATGATTTTCAAAATTGTGTGGGTAAGAATTGCTTTAGTATTTTGAGTAAAATAAAATTAAAAATTTACAAAAAAAAACAAAAAAAAAAAAAAAACAAACACAGCAATTTAGCTTTGACAGTGATTGCAATCAGCAGGTAAGACAGAAAATACTGTCAGGAGTTCAGGGGTGCGTCCTCACCCCCTGTCATATCCAGTCAAGCGTCAGCTGATGAACTAATCTCTAGTAAGCGACAATTCCAAAATTGTTTTCTGATTCCAATACAATTACCGATTGTTTTAAAACCTGTAAATACTTAGGTGTATACACTTGATTTTTTTTCCCCCAGATTACTGTAAATACATATGCAATATATATGCATATATGTCTTCTTTTTTTTTTTTTTTTTTTTTTTTTTTTTTTTTTTTGCAAGCATAAAAAAAATCACTTGTTGGGGGTGATCTATAGATTTTTGTTTCACTGATAGTTGAAATATTCATCACTACCACAGATTAAAAAAAAAAAAAAAAAAAAAGTTCCTCATCAAAAAATAGGCAGTTTTTCTTTTTTCCTGATTCCAGTACCTTAAAAACATTCCGATTCTGATTAATCATCTCAACACTACTAATCGCACCTTTTGATTAAAATATCTGTTTCTACTTTTACATAAGAACCAATTGCTGGATTGATCGTTTATCCTTTCCTCTTGCACTCATAACCAGGTAAAATAGTTGGTTTGATAACATGTAGCAGTAATGCATTCTTTGTTGTTGAATGACAATTCTGCTTTTTGGATATTTATTTATTCTTTAGTATACAGTACATATGCATAATGCTCTAACTCATCACATAGAGGAATAGGAGCAGCTCCTCCAAAGCATGATTGCTTTCTTGAAAGATTTTCTCAGCTTATCTATGTGTAACTACCAACCATATATACTAACACATTACTCTAGCTCTAGTTTGACTCCTAATGAAAAATTTCATTTTCAATTTTAACCTAATTTTATTAATGTATAATTTTGTACTTCTCGTTGAAAAGAATGAAATCCGCTTTTTGTTTTTAACTGTTGATTGTAAAATCTGAAATGATATATGTAAAGAAATTTTGTTTCTGATACAAAATTTCTGCATTATTTAGACTATTTTTTAACGACCATTCTCATCTTTAGTGTTATTTTCACAAACGTTTCGGTCAATGTAACCGTTGACCGTCAGGTGTATCTTGTTGAACTCTGGAATCTTTCTGTCCAACTTGGTAATCTGAACAGAATTTCAAAAGGAACCCTTTATTTAATCCATGGGAGTGTCATGTCCTTGTTCTGTCAGCCACGACTGGTTGGAAGTCCTTAGTAATTTGTTATTGTATTTCAGTATTGCTCTCACTAAAGATTGAATCATCTACCTTGAGTGTAACTTACAACTGAATTTTATCAAGTCCTTTATTCACTACATCAAGATGAGAACAGTAGTTCAAATAATCAAAATAATACGAATTATCAATCCTTATCTAAAAAGTTCAGCAACAAAATTTCTGCAATTTTGTGTTTGGAAATTTGATGATTTCTATCAAATAAGAATGGAAATTTTTCCATATTCATGTGCTGGCAGATGGTATTTCATATGGAAGCACAACCAGACAAGCAACGAAATCTCTTGGAAATCTGTGGATGCATCTAAAATTAATTGCACCACGGTTCTTGTTGGTCTTTATGAATACATTACAATCTTACATACAGCATAATCAGGTTGACACCAGTTCCTGTCTGATCACTAAAGTTAAGCAACGTTGAGTCTGGTCAGTACTAAAATTGGTGACCATTTGGGAATTCCAGGTACAGTATGTGCTCCCCGCTTATCTCAGTATTGTTTTCAGTCAGTCTTGGGCCTCTCCTTGCCACTGGGCACAGGCCGTACCGATTCAGCAGAGGTGTGGTTGAAGATTGCATAACCCTTGACACACAATTACACACACAGCTACCCTTACAGGGGTATCCATAGTTTCTTGAGGCTGAACAGAAGCATTGATCGGCAATCTTACATATATATATATATATATATATATATATATAATCACATTTTGGTTATTTTCATAACGTTTCCGCCGATATAACCTCTGGCCCTTTTCAGATGCATCTTTTCTTGGAGTCAGAAGGTCTAACGTCCAACTTTGGCTACTAGAGTTCAAAAAATATCTTTATTTTAAAGTCTTCCAACATAAAGACAGTCTCTTAGTATTCTTCCAAAATCTCTATTTCCTAATCCTGGTATGAACCCACGCTTTCCCCTGTTATGAAGAGGTATTTGTATACTGACATAATAAGTAATGCAGGGGTGGGGAGTAAATTTCTTTTCTGTGGTTATTCAATTTCATTATTCTGCTTGTCTAAAAACATCAACACTGACTCTATGCAAGAACATTTTTAATAGAGAATCGTAAATTGAATATCACACTGACAACACATTTTCTGTATTTGTCATTCAGTGGAAAAGGTATGACAATCCGTTCACACATGCATAACATATTAACGGACCAGGACCTATAAATGTTCCTGTATAAAAACACTGGTAGTAGATGGCCTCATCGGCCTTCATTAAGGCAAGCATCTAGAAAAACTAACATATCATTTGCAGCAACTGTTACTTCCAATGATGTAGACTTGCTCTTTTAGGGTTACGGTGGTAGCCGTGTAGAGCAGAGTTGGTTCTGTGCAAAGTCACTTTAAATAAAAAAAATTGTGTGCCGGGATTGTTTGAACACTTCAAGATTATACTCTTCTTATAACAATGGCAAGTAGATAAGCAATGATAAAGCTCCAACCCATGTTTGCAGATATATATGTATATATGGAATTTGCCAGGTGATGGCCGAACGACGGCATTACAAATATGCATACCTAACGTAAAAGCTATTGGTTCATGTTTTTTTAATTTTTAATTTTGCAGCAAACATGTCTCATAGCTCAGGCATTAACGTTAAAAGAAAAAGTAAATCACAAGCTAAACGTTTTGGTTTCGATTCTCGGTGGTGGCGCAAGTGTCTTTTTTTAATTTTTTTTTTTTTTTTTTTAACTTTTTAAATCATTACTGTATATTGTGTCCAATATGATAATAAATACGAAATCTGCATCAATCAAATATATTTAAGTGTAAGCGGCCTGCTAATATATATGTGTGTGTGTGTGTGTGTGTGTGTGTGTGTGTGTGTGTGTGTGTGTGTGTGTGTGTGTGTGTCTGTCTATGTACTCATAGAGCACACGATTATCTAACACAAGCTAACCTACTTATTCCTAAGTTCTCTACCCACTCACATTATTCGCCTTCTATGGAATATAGCAGAAATTTTATTTATTACCAAAGAGTTTGAATACTCCAGTCCTAAGAGGACTTGACTAAAAGTTACCATAAAGTTAAGCTTGACATTGGTTTCCATGGATTTTTTTTTTTTTTATCTTTGAGTGACAGTAGCGACATAAATTCTGGTTGTAGTCATAAAAAATACATTTTTGTTTCCCAAACGAAAAATACTGGGTTTGAAAGAATGTTATGGAAAGAAATTGTTAAAACCGCTACCCATACTCCTTTATTTCTTTCCAAGGTATTTTACTCTTTTTTACGAGATCTTAATGAATTCTTATTTAACAAAGTCGTAGTCATAATTTGATTTGGAATAGTCAACTGATTTTTACATCTTTTCGTTCTATGCTATTGTATTAGAAATATAAAACAATCTTATCTGATTTTAACTATAGAATTTGTTGAACCTTTTTTTTTTCTTCAGATTTTTTTTTTATTTTGCTTTAGCTGAGGATGGAGCATCCTACCGGATGCCAGACATTCACTAGGTGTATCAGAAATTTGGAGGAATTTGACACCTCTAACAGAAAACTGCAAATAAAATATTAAAAAACTCGTAATTTCTCTTTTTAAAGTGGGTTGTTTATTTTCTGTATGGATTATACTTCCAAAATAAACTATTAAAGTTGTTTAAAAAAAGTAATAGAAACATTATATTTTATTTAAAAAACAGTGTTTACAAAATGCTGGCGTGCCTTCATGCAGCCATTTTTTTTTTTTTTTACGTAATAAAATCAATAGAATTTTACGAGTTAAATATTTTTCAATTTTTAAACTTTAAAAATCTATCCAAATTTTTCTATAGTTTCAATTTTTACGATATTTTCAGGGTCAATGTGAAATTTTATGCTCTTTCCAATAAACCAAATATAATATTTTAGAGAAAGGTTGTTTTTTGTTTGTTTGTTTTTTCAAATTCACACCCCCCATTTTGAAATGTCTGTTAAAATTTGAATTTATCTGCCAAAGTTTTATATATCACAATTTGAAGATAAAAGAAAATACCAGACGCTGACGGCAAATTTTTCTATTTCATTGAATGTTTTTTTTTTTTTGTTTTTTTTTAGATATTAAAAAAAAAATTTAGTCGATAAAGTATTAAAATATATCGATCAAAAACTCGTGTATTTCATTAAAAGAATTAAAAATAAAACAAATCGATGAAGCGGATTTTTTGTTCTAGGGGAAAAGCTTATAAGTGAATGTGCGTTTCCTTTTTAACTATGGAGGATGAAAAATAACTAATTTTGGTTAACACACGCAATAAAAAAAAAGAGACATTATTTATGCCCCTTGGACGAATCCGTAGTTCATGAATTTCATTTTAGCAGCAGCAGCTCTTTAAAGCTTCGCACGAAACACGTTGCGAAAATGTGATTTTCTATGACCCTTGCTTTAAAAATCCTTTTTAAAAAAAATGCATGGAATTTAGAATATAAATATGGATAAATTCTTAATGAAGAATGGAACTACCCATTTAATGGCATATATATATATATATATAAAGCAAGTCAAAATGTTGATTTTCTTTATATATTTTTTAAAGAAAACAAATCTTGCATAATTTTCTATTAAACCTGTTATTTTTTTAAAATTTGGTCTTTGCTCCTTTAATTGAAAAAAAAAAAATTAGGGTTTGAATTACATTTTTTTTCAAGTAGTTATAAGCTTCGAAAAATAGTAAGTTGAATTATTTAAAGTTCTGATCATCATTTTTAATGGCCACTTTCTGATACACCTAGACATTTACACACTATCTCATACATTCCAACCGAGAGATCTTAAAGATTCTAACCATCCTTTTAAGTGCAATTGTTTGTATCTCGCTTGCACTTGGTTCACCGGGTATATTTGCCAGTTTGTTTTTGAAATTCTTTTTCATGATTTTGGTTGCAGCTATAATTACTGGAATGATGGGGATCTTCCTAAGATCCCCAATTTTTTTTTTTTTTTTTTTTTTTTTTTTTTTTTCATACATCAATTTCTAATATTTTTCATGTTTTCCCTCAGCTCTGTTTAAGCCCGGATTATGGGGACACTAACTTTTTAAAAAGGGTACGTTCTCCTTCTTGTCTCATATGATTGTCAGGTTTAACAGCTCCGTTTATTTTCATTAGTGGGTTGAAATCTGTTTTACAAGAGAACCTAGGAAGCCAAAATTTAAAAAAAAATTATCTCATAGCAATAGTCACAAATTAATTTATTAATGTTGCATTTTGGGCAATGAATGTCATACAAAAAAAAAAAAAAAAGACACTTATTGCAATTTATTTTTTATTTCAAGAAAATTTGGCGGACCTGAACAACCTTTACCCCTGCTGTAAAATTAATTGCTTTTCACGGTTTTTTTTTTTTTTGGGGGGGGGGGTCTTCTCTCTCTCCGAATTATCGTCGATAACAGACTTAACTTTCATATTAGCAGGAAAAAAATTAAGTTTATTTAATGACTTTGAATGTCGGGGATCACTTTTTAATTATAACATTCTAATAAATAGATACCTCACTTATTAAGCTTTCACGTATTCGCTGTGTTGTAAAATGAACTAATTAAAATGTTTTGGGGAAAAATAAAATGTGATTTTTTTGTACCGCGCTACTTTTAAATAGTTTTTTCAGGTTAAATTCAAACGTTATAATTAAGTGATCCCTCAAGTTAAAATAAATAAATTAAAAAAAAAAAAAGTCGTTAAATAAACTTAAAAAATCCTAATATGAAAATGTCTTATCGACGATAATCCGCAGAAAAAAATAAAACGTGAAAAGGAATTAATTTTACGGCAGGGGCGGGGGGAAGCTCGGGGGGGAAGCTCGTTCAGGTCCACCGAAAATTTAAACTCTTATAGTCCCCCCCCCTCCTTTTTTTGTACTTGTGAGTACTCATTTATCAAGGCTAACAAACAATTCGAGGTTAAGGGTCAATGAAATTGATTGACAATCGAATGATGATGCATATTATGAAAAGGTTGAACATCTCCGTATGAACTTGAAACGGTCGATCCAAAAAAACAGCATGTCTTCCCCCTTTGTCTGAAACATCGCTCATGTCATGTGGTGATGGTGATAGATCTGCTCCGGAGTAAATCCTTTATCCACTTTTTACAGTTATTTTTTGCAAAGAACTTATTGCAGAAATCATATTTCAAAACGTAGTATCTGTTTTATCCTTAGTGTTAGAAATAGGGTAACCTTTTTCAGATGTTTTTTAGTTTAAAAAATTTTTTAGGAGCTAGATTTTCCACATTCAAACAGTCTTCTGGGAGAGTCAAATCAAAGCATTTATTGATATGGTGTGTGTATGTGTGTTTTCAGGTTCATCGTCAGCGACACCAAAACTCCGTCCTTGCGTACGAAGATGGCTTTTCAGGCCAGTATTTGACTTCCACAGTCTGCCACACATATGGCAAAGTTTTGTGTTGAAAAGTGCTTAATTTCTGGCTCCGTTTTTTGTTTTGTTTTTGCTCAATCTGCCCATTGAATTGAACAGTTGGAAATATGAGGCTTGTAACCGCGTGCTCCTCTCAAAACCGGCTTACATTAACCACAAAAAGCACATGCCATATATATGACATTGGGGATCGCTTGTGAATTTCAGATTCCCATGAAACCTCGTCCTTCGAAGGAAGCCGGTTCAACCTGCAGGGGGTGATTACCGCTTCTTCGCTTCGGTATAGATCTTAATTCTCCTAAAAATAGTGACGTCAGCAAGTAAACCGTTTTTCTTTAAATGGAACGTGGAACGCTGCTTCTTTTAAGTCAAAGTCGAAAAATGAAGTTCAATATGGTTGAACGTATTTATTTTATTCTGATATAAAAGCTTCGGCATCACAACACTTATCCCCGAATGGACGGCACTTAATTTTCTTTAAAGATAGCGACACAAGGATGTAGTCAACAGGCGTCAGTTCCTTTATTTATTCTGTTCGTTGTTGTTTTTGTGTTGATCTTCAAATATAAAACTACCCAATTTTTATTTTATTTATTTATTTAATATAAAAGATTAAAAATAAACTTCGTGGTGGATTCAGTATGTTAACTTCGTTTTCGTCTGTATGGGTGGTCTTTTTTCCTCTTAACTGGGACTAGCTGCCTACCTTCCCCCATTGCCTGTCAGCCTGAGGGCTTTGTCTTTTTATGGGCCAACTATAGCAAGCAATGTTTATTCAAAATCATATCTTCTTCGTCTTCTCCTCCACCATGGACAAATCTCTGCCACTGACCCTATTCTAACTCTCTAGCAAAGTCGCCTGCTCTCCTCCTCTCTTTCCTCCCCCTTTAACTCCCTCCCCTACAAAAAAAAAATCAGGCTAAAACCCTTCCTCTTCATTTCTTTCTTGTACATATCCGCCTGTTTTGTGCCTCAGTCTCAACCTTTTTTTAAACTTGGTCTTCAAAATTTTACCTACTTGTGGTTCCTTTCTTTCTCTCTCTCTCTCTCTCTCTCCTTCTCCCACTTTTTCAATTTTCAATATAGTGAACACTTTTTTTCTAAATGTCACCTTTCCTTCGTCTTATCCTCACTTGCGTATTTTTCCACGTCTTCGGTTTGGGGCAGGTTTTCTTCCTTTCCTTTCTGAAATCATTTCACTTGTAAAAATGATTTTTTAATAAAAATCAAATTGGCGTTTTCTTTCTGTCTTTCCTCAATGCACCTGCAGTGACAAAATATGCAATCATTTTCAATCTTGTGCGCGTAGAAACCGCGTTATATTTTGTTAATTGCTATTTCAGTCACCTAAATTATTTAAAGTTGATTACATGTGTTAAGTTTACAATAGTAAGTTTATAGCCAGTTTCATCGTACACGTCAAACACCGAAATCAAAACCATAGGATTGCTAAGTAAGACAATAAATAAAGAGGTTAGATAAGGAAAAACAAAGGTTTTAAAACTTGAAATCGAGTTTCATAGCCCTGGCTTAAAATTAAAGATTATAAACGTTGACTAATTGTTCTTCCTTAGCTAGCCTCGTTCGCGATTTCTTTATAAAGATGGCGACTATATTTTTTTATTTAGTTTCTAATGTTGGCGTTTCACGTATACCATGAAACTTGTGTAGTGCGTGTTTTTAAAAAGAATTAAGCATGTTTATTGGCGAGATTTATTTTACCGGTAGTACGAAATGCGATTTTAAAAAAATCTATTTAACCATAAAATTTTTGAATTACTAAAAATAAAAATTATATTATAAAGGTAGTTTACTTTTCTATGCAAGTTGTAAAAGTATCTCCCTCCTAATAATTGAACACTGAAGCTTTTATTATTATTGTGTTTTTACTGTGTGAACGTTTTGATTATACATTAGAACTACAAAAATGACTTCTACCCCCACCAAGAAAATAATTCTTCTCGCACTTTAAACAAAATTTATACCAATAAACTAAAACTTTTTTCTATTTTAAATCTCGTTTTTAAATGGATATTTTCTTTAATCATTCGTTAGTAAACCGAATTGTTAACGTTCGTTGAGTTTAGTCCCTATTTATTTATTTAACAAAGGCAAAACAATGTGTGTATGGGCGGAGAGTACACAACTCCCCAAAAGGGACACTGGATGTGACAAAAATAAAAAATGCCCCAGTTAAGGATTTCTCTCCCTCTGACTACACTTTTATCTTAACCAGAATATTGGATTAGTTTTGTGTTTCGATTTAGTTATTCAAATTGAATTTATTTTTCTTTTTATAGAACTTGGCAATGTTGCTTCAAAGTTTTCATAAAAACTTCACTCGCCCTAAATGTGTTCGTGCGTGCGTGCGTTATCACCACATGTCCTAGACCACCTAAGATCTAACGTGTCACAGTGGAATCGGGGTTTTATTCTCTTTTCCTTGGTGTGTTGGTAGAACTATTTGAGTTATGTGGACCTTGGCAGCGTGCCTGACTGTTTAGTTGGCCAGGACCTCCCAGAAGCGAGAGGTGTGGCTTCCACAATAAAACCTTCATGGGTAGCCAAGACGTTGGCGTTTCAGATGAAATAAAATACGTTCTGCTTCTTTCCTTTTTATTTAAAGAGATTTTTTTGGAGGGGGTCTATAACAAACAAATAGGAAAAAAATCTTCAAAATGTATTTTATGCAAGATTTGAGTATATTTTTCATTCTTCTTCTTCTCTGGGGTTTTAGGATAAGATGAAGAAGCTGTAAAAGAAATCCCTCATTTAAAGTTCCTTTCCTTAAAAAAAAAAAAAAATGTCTTTTTTCTTTTTTGTTCTTCAA
Source organism: Euprymna scolopes (assembly GCF_053919585.1). Taxonomy (NCBI): domain Eukaryota; kingdom Metazoa; phylum Mollusca; class Cephalopoda; order Sepiida; family Sepiolidae; genus Euprymna; species Euprymna scolopes. The sequence goes on along the minus strand of NC_136484.1, from coordinate 54,909,170 downwards.
CCTGTACTTCCTGTTTTATTTGATCAACCTTTTATTTATTTTTTCCCATCTTTTACTTTCTCAAGTACATTTACTAAAATCTTAAGAACACCAACGTCGTTTCCAATACCATAGTTATAAGTTTGAAAAAGGTAAAGGAGCTATAAATGATTTGGGGTGGGTGTTACAGACTTTAAAAGTATGTACAGTGGCATCTTAAAAAAAAAAAATAATAATAATAATAATAAAATTTTAAATCCTTATTTTTGTTTTCATAACATTGCACTTTTAATAATACAAATCAAATTTTATTAAATATTTCCCCCGATAATGCCTTTATTTGTAATTTGTTGGGGTATTTATGCAGAATACGGACCGTGCTGAAATAATAGCGTTTAGAAACCCATTCTTAATATGGGATGGGGGAAGTCTTTTTAACTATTCTGTATTTTCAATAATCAAAAATACCGTTAAAATTGAATTTGAAAAGTGAAAATCCTGTCTTAAAAAAAATTAGAACGGTCCGTATTCTGCATAAGTATTTTGGGGTTTGTATTACTGTACACATAGATTTGAAAGAGTTGTCAAAAAAGAAATATTTTGTTGTTGTTAAAACACTTATTATTTTTTTTTTTTGATTCATGTTCTCCGCTGTTGTTGATATGGTAACAAGTTCTAGAATATATTTTACTCTATTATTAGCAAACAAAAAAGATTGGTAATAATAGATCTTATATATCATATCCCCAAAAGATACTTCATGTATCGATTTTCCGTGTTTATTTCAATAGTGCCCAATGCGTGAATATAGCTAGGTACAGTAGAACTTCAGGATACTATGGCTCTAGGATACGATCTTTTCAGGTTGTGATGTGGAATACGATGTTTTCCAGGTCCGTGATTACGTTATTTCCGCCGCCTTACGGTATGCATGTGTATTATATACTGTATTTTGTTACTAATTTTTAATGCTGTGTCCCGCCGTCCCGGTGTTCTAGTAAGTTATAAAAATACGTCGATCAAGCTACATAGAATCTCCCGAGATTCATACCCGTAAGAAATCATAAGGTATTCTAACCTGAGGATGAGGATGAAACGCAAAAGATTCTGTGTAATTGTCATTTATTTTTATAATAACTTATATCTCTTGACAATATCTGAATATTGAATGTCGATAGTTAAAAATGCCATCCATTGATAAGATTTCAATTAAATCTCATAATTTTCTCTAAAGAAACGTCAGGACTCGAATCTCTTTTTGGAATAAAACACAAAACTATTGTGAATTAATTAGACGAATTTTATAATAATTTATTTTATTATTTAGACAAACCTTTTGAAAGGCCACCCACCAGTTTTCTTTCAGCAAACCAAACGTACCTACCCTTCATTTTTATTCACGTTCCACATTTTTTTTTTCTTTTTCTTTTAGAATAAATAACTTCTTTTCCCATGAGTATCTACTGCCGTTTGCTTGGTGGGTGGCACAAAGTTCACCCATTTGGAATAACTTTAACAACTTTGCGTGTTTACACGAGAGAGGAGGCCTCATTCTTCCCCGTGAAGAAATAGCTGCACTCGTTGGCATCTCTACTGTAAGCAAGTGCGGTTGCGGTTCACTAGATAATCCAGATGTAAGATATGACGACGCTGGATTGTTAACGGGTGACTTGTTGCCTCGTTGATTAGAAAGAGGAGGAGGCTGGCCGACCGGGCCAGAGATTATATTCTTCTGTGCGAGTGCGCCAATCCTCGACACGCACGCTGGGTTGCACGACAATAGTTAATTATACAATTAAAAACAAACTTGCATTGTGCAAGATTTGCAGTCACATTATGTGATCGTTCAAGGCTTACGAAGTTTGAAGATAAAAAAAAGTTCAACTCTTACGATTCTAAAACTTCTGACTCTTTCGTTTTTTTATTTTAAAGTCTTTTAATATTTAAACTGTTGATTCTTCAGAGATTAAAAAATTCGACTAGCATTTTAGAATCTTGCTCCGATTCTTTCAAAACCCCTCAGACTAATCAGCCCTGCTTAAATTAATACCGATTGCACTCTTGTACCATTGGGTGGGGGTCTAAAACGAGTATGTTTGTAAATATTTATTCACTTAGTATTTTTAATCTGGTCGCTAAAGTATGTACAATCTTTCAGCTGATATTCTTCCATTTGGGGTTTCACTCCATACAAAATGGTTCAAATATCGGTGCTAGTGCACTTGATCCGCGCTATTTTTTAAATCGTATTTCCAAGTTTTTTTATGTTTTTTTTATTCAATTGTAAGATTAAAAGTACAGAATAGGTACAAAACACCCTCCCCCTCCCCATTTTAAGAATAGCTTTTTAAATAACTATTTCAACACGGATTAATAAGTGCATCTGCATCAGTACCCAAATATCTACTAATAATTAGTTCAAAATAATTTTGAGAAATATATGGTAAGCTCTCTCTCGGCACTTTTACGTCAATTTAGTTTCTGTAATCTCTGAATCTGGTGTGGAGTTTGATTTTCAAAATACCTCGCATTAAAATTAGTCGACCCTGTTAACTAAAAAAAAATAATAAATTATCAAAATGTAGTTTTAGGAAAGTACATTTCGAAGGATATCAAAATGTATCTGCCGAAAGTAATTTATTTTAAATGAGTTCATCTAATTTTTAATACTGAAAAGCTTTTGGTTTTCTGTACAAGGGAAGCAACTCTTTGTAAAAAAAAAAAAAAAACATTCGAATAAAAGTTATACAACTTTGAATTATACTAATTTCTTTGAATTGAAATTACGTTCACTTAATAATTTTGTTGTTTCAATTATCTCGATGTAAGAGATGAAAAATGACATTTACTTTGCCAGCGCTTTTCGCTTCACTATCTGAACAGCACAATAATGCAATAAGGAAATAATTAAATCTAGGTTAGGCGTGAGCCTACAAACCCGAATGGAAAGTGCACGGAAACCACTCATAATTTTTAAAGAATCATACCATTTTTTTTTCTTTTAACATAAATTTAGATTTTTTTTTTTTAATTATTGCCGTTTTTTTTTTCGGTAAAACTTGCAGAGTATGCGCTATTTTACCGTTGTAAATATGTAACGGAAATTTAAATTTCGTTCCGTTTTTTAATTTTTTTTTTAATTGTCCCTCAAAACGAAAGTAATCAAAAGATTAACATTCAACAATCGTACTTTATAAGTTTTTATATAAAAATAAAATTTTATTAACGAAAACGATTCCCCCCCCCCTTTTTAATGCACGTTCACATTGAAAATGTCGACGTTTATAGATTTTCGGGTACGTTTACAACGAATAAACACCCCAACCTCCCCATGTTAAAAACGGCATTTGGAATAGACACTCCTACCCTTGTCAGCATACGCAAAAACCTACAAAAGTTGACATGCCGAATGTGAATGATGTGTTGGTTGAACGTAATGTAAAAATGTACCGAATTTAAAACGAAACGAAAAGTTAAATTTCCGTTCTATTTTTAACACAACAGTAAACAGCGCATACTCCTAAAGTTTTACGTTTTTTTTTTTAATTCTCAATGCATTTCGCGGTGTGTGTGTATATATATATCCATCCTCGTGGAAATCTAAAATGTTACGTTTACATTCTTTTTTAATCACAAGCAGTTAATCAAGAAAAAAAAACTTTCTAAACTTTATTTAGATTTTCTTTAAGAAAAAAATATTACAACTGCTTTTGATATTCAATGTGCACACACCCCTTACACACGCATTGGCGTCAATGAAGCCATTGCTATATTTTTCTTCTTCCAAAGTTGCTTTTCTTTCTCTGCTGGTAGATTCATTCTCTACCGAGTGTTATTCGTAACTCTTCTTCCTGCTTACATCGAACGAGTGAAATGGAGTCGGGGGTCCGACTGCAAGTCAGTAAGTCTACGCTTTCTCCCCCTCCCACGTTCTATCCCTCTCCCGTCTTGGGTGGGAACACACAAGTACGCACTCCCGCTCGTTTCTGCATAAAACTTTGGGAGGGCTCCTTCTCTCGCTTTCACCCTGATTTCAGCATGTGATACCCATTGACTGGCATATATGCAAGTCTAAATTAGTTGTTCTACGTTGCCTTTAGGTATAATGTGTAGTCATTTTCATCATGGAGGTGAAGTATTTCTTTCCGCCTACAACAAAACAAAAAGGGGTTCATAAAAGAATATGAATTGCTGTGGTATAGACAAACAGATTTCTTAGTGGCAGTTTCTCTCTCTCTCTCTCTCTCTCTTAAATGCAAAGAAAAGTCTTAGAAGTCAGTACTGAAAAAGTTTTTAGAAAACAATATAAATGCTAAAATAAAACAACTTGCTCGGATGTTTTTAATAGTTAAAGTTGTTTTCAAGACTTTTTGGATACTTTTGATTTGAAAGTTTTCTTATCTGACAACAAATATTTATCATAACTGCTTAGGATGCTTACATGCAGTAATAAAAATACTGTTATGGTCAAGATTAGCCCCCTCTTTTTTTTTCTTTTTTTTTTATTCCTCCTTGTCTCCCCCACCCTTTTCCCCCCTCTTAAAAATAACCCAAAATAATTGTAATGCTTTTATAAAAAAATCTTAATTTAAAAAAATGGAAGTATTTTGGCTTTTTCCATCGATTGACATTGTAATATAAACATTTCTGGCCTTGATCAGTAAAAGGAGAAATACGTCTAAACAAAGGGTCTCCAAACTTTTCAAACAAGGGACCCTCTTGCTAACTTTTTAGAGCTTCATGGGCCAAAATAAGTAAAATGACTTGGATGTGGATGTGTTTTTATAATGTCTCATTAGCTTTGCTTTTTAATGAAACTGGTTCTTTAAAATCTTATTCTTTTTTATTATTTTCTGAACAAAAAGAAAAACCACCAGATTATTTCCACACCTTTTCATTAAAAAAAAAAAAAAATCCATAAGAGCTCCGCGGGCCAAATTACAGACTTTGATGGGCCCGATCTGGCCATAGTTTGGAGACAGTTTTTATTTTTCTCTTAATCCAAACTGCTCGTTTTGAGAGACTGGATTTTTCCTACATTTAAAACCGACCTTCTATCTTAGCCTACCGTTACGTGGAGGCCTGCAAATAGGGACATTATTCCGTTTTCGTTATTGTAGCAAAACCCGACAGCCGAAAAATTGAGTTTTCATTTAAAAAAAAAAAACAAAAAGAAAAAAAAAAATAACTACTTACATTTTTTTTTTTTTTGTCAATTTCAACAATAAGCAATGTTATTTACTGAATTGTCATGTCACAATTAGTTAAATATTTCTGGAATATTACATAATCATGTATTTCCATGATTCAAGGATAAAATGATTCTGCCATATTTGTGTTGTCACATGTGACGTAAACACGAGGGAAATAACTCATAGTTTGACTTGACCTAAGTTTTTGACATTTTTCAAAAATAATTACCTCCCCTTCTAATATGCGCAATCTTCAGGTATTATGTTCGCTAAAATTAATTTCTTCAAAAACTATTTTCTTTAATAATTTTCTACCTTATTGTTTCTCATATTTTTTTTTTTTTGATATGTTCATTACTGTGACATGACAATTCAGTAGATACCATAGGTTTCACTTGAAATCCAATATTTCAATTTTCGCTACAATAACGAAAAAGAACCTATTATTCAAACATAATCAAACTTACAAAAGGTTGGGGGGGGTGAGGATCTAAAATTTATGATTTGCCTGCTTTCTACATTAGCATAACTTGTATTTTTAATCATATTATATTTAAAATTAGTCAGTATTTATTTTTTGATTCATCACTTTACGTACATTTCACACAACGATTCCTTTTGATTTTATTTTGTTTTATAGTTTTTTTTTTGTTTTTTTTTGTTTCTCAAGACTGGAAAACTTCAAAAGCTTCATTTTAATTTATTTTTTAATTTGTGTAGTTTATCCATGAATTACTCTGGCGCATAAACAATTTGAATAAATAAACATCTTTTTCAAAACTGTCAGAATTTAAGTTAGATTAACGTAAAATATAGAAACTTGTTAAAATATTTTATGTGTGCATAAATAAATAAAAAATTAAAAAGAAATATTTTCATTTCATTATTGATGAAACAAAGCCATCTTCAGTTTAATTTTATACTCATCAAAAACGCAAAGAAAACTACACTATTAATTTGCTGTACTTAACCACAGTGTTGCCCCGGTGCAGAAGAGATGAGAGGAAAATGATTTAAAATATAATTGTTTGCTTTTATGATTTTTTTCTTTTAATTTGTTTTAGGTTTTCTCTTGCCCCCCCCCCCTCAATAAATATTTTATTAATAGTAAATAAAAACAAATAATTCGATGTGAATTATTTTTTTTTATTTACTATTAATGGTACTCACTGGAACCAAATCCAAGAATTTTAAAATTAAAAAAATTTCAAAAAATTCAGTTTCAGTTTGGGTAAGTTTGCAAAGTAGTTAACAGCCAAGAAATGAGGAATAATTTTTACCAAATGCAATAAAATTAAATTTTCTACCAAACCGGTATATACATTTAAGGCGTAAAAACTGGTTGTAAGATTTATCTTTTGAATTTTTATGTTGAACAACAAAATAGCGTCGATTATTGTGGAGGTGTTCATTTAGCTTTGGATAACTTTAATATAGTAAAATATATTTTTTGATAACTTACCCTACTACTAACTATAAATTCGAGGGAGTTTTGCTACCCAGGACTTCAAGTTGGTTACAGGGTATGTCTACAATATTTTTTTTTATTTTTTTTTTATTTTTATTTTATTTTTTATTTTTTTTTTTTTTTTTTAAGGAATGTAGCGCCAACAACAATGGGTCAAACAGCTTTTTGGTCTTATGTGTCAAAAGAGAGCACTGAACAAATGCTAATTTTGAAATTAAAAAATAAAATTTTTCAATTTAAAAAAAAAAATTATGGAACAGTTTAAGAATGTTAAAAGTATACAGGTCGGTAGAAAATTAAATTTTAATGCATTTGGTGAAAGTTACGTGTATTTTTTCTCTATTTTTAACTGTCTGGCAAGCTTACCGGATATTATAGTGTAGAATTTGGATTGTTCCTATTTTGTTCAATTCGTATTTACTTATGTTAATCAAAGCTGATTCGTTTTTGAACCCTTGCTGATAGTGAAGTATAAAATTACATTTTTGCTTATTTTTAAATGAATTTAATTTTTTAATATTTTTTGCAAGATTTTATTTATTGCAAGCATTACTTTAACAGTTTCTTTTTTATCCAGTCTCCTTTTCTTATGATGCAAAACAATTTCTTTTCGCTTTGTTGTGCTGTATGTTGTAAAGTTTTGTAAATATCGTGAGAATTGAAAAAGGGTCAATTTCTTTAAGAAAAGTTTTTAATGTTAGTCATGCTATGCGTCCATCCAAACAAATCGTCCATGAAAGCAGCAACAAATGGCCACAATTTGTGCATAACATCAAAAAAAATAAAAATCAGCACTTGAGCATTTTATTTATTTTATTTTAATTTTTTTTCACAACAATCTTTTGTTTTCATTTTTTAAGACTTTCACTCGGAAAAGTGAGAAAATTCAAGTTTTCCAATTAGATTTTTCAAAACTCTAAATTTTAATGCTTATTTTTTATTTAGTACAAAAATTTAATTTTGTAAAGAAAAAAAAAATTACTTTTAAGTCCTTCATTTTCAAAATGACCTGTTATTCATTTCAGAAAAAAAATACAAGAAATGCCTGCTGTGATTTATTTGGAAAATTCTAATTAATTATTTATAAACACTAAAAAATTATTTTAATTCAATAAATGTTCAGATAATTAGTGTTTTATTTTGTGTTATTGCTGGAATATAACAATGTTCTCTCTTTTCTGTTTGCAGAAGATGGTCGTTTATCAAAAGAATTGGAATATACTAAAAAGACAGTTGGAGAGGGAAGTGGAACTACATACGAATTAATTATACAAACACCAAATAATGGAGTAAATATATTAACTGTGGAGGCTCTACAGCTCCATCTTGAAGCTGTCTTAGCAGCTTCAAAAATTAAAGTAGATTTATATGATATGTAAGTATAAAACTTTTACTTTCACTTACTTGAAATGTCACACAGTTTTATCTTTGATTTTGTTAGGTTTTTGTAATTGTTGCAAGTAAAAATTGCGTTCAAACATCTTAATAATACAAAAAAAAAAACGTCATTTTGGAATAGAAAGTGCTTTTTTATTTTTTATTTTTATTTTTTTTTTTTTTTTTAAACATCAGTCAATCATTTCAGATAACTTTTGTTGGCATTTGTTTGAACAATATCTTTCTAGTTAGAATTCTTTCTAAAAAGACATTGAGTACTTACGGAAGGAACTAGATGAATGTTGCCAACATCCCTAAGTGAAAATGTTTGTGAAACCAACTGGATTCAAACTTAGCATATCCAGGTTGTTAGTTCATGTCATTAGTCACCATCATGTCCCATTAGTATATAGTATGTGGGACAAAATTTCGGAAATTGTAATACTGAATTTCACATGAAGACAATTGTATGTATGTATTCCTCGTATTTTTTAGATGATTATATCCAGAAATTACGAAAATCGATGAGCTAGAAAATTATTTATCAAAGAAAATAAAAATAGAATTTGATGAAAACGATCATAAGACACAGTTCAAAAGGGAGGTAATTTTCTATTTGATTTAAACAACATGGCGGCAATTTTTCACCTGCTAACACAATTAAAGTTGCTTTGTTTAATAATTCCGTAATATTTAGGTAATTTCGACTGCATAATTTGGAAGCTACCATTGTAACTTATTAGAATTGATAAAAAAAAAAAACAGTTGAAACCATTGTTTTTTATCTGAAAATTCTATTGATTACAAAATTTTGTCCCAATTATGTAGAAGCGCCCTATATGGGGAGGGGGGTGTCACTTTATTGCTCTCTATTTTCAGTACAGAGAAATGCAAATTATTTTGGATTATTCCGACTACTGCACTCATTGTAGATGGTATTCGCCCAATGTTTTAGCCAATGTAACCTCCAACTTTTTTCAATTGTACCATTACAAACTTTGTTCATCTATACAAAATTCTGGACTGAACACTTTAATCCACAGAAGTTGATTGTTCGTGTTCCTCCAGTCATGACCGGGTAGAAGTCATAAGTAATTTTTAAACTGATTTCTACTTAACACCTTTATCCATTGTGCTACATGACCACATGAAACTTATTTTATCAGCAACACACTGAAAAATTAAATTATGATTCCAATAAAACAAAAAAATAAGATAAGAATTTCCACCCATGAAATCTTTAATAAAATTCACAATCCTTTCTGCAATTCAGACATATTTGTTACAAATATACATCAGTCTGTCTGACTTGTCCACCTAGTTTCAGTTATGAATGTCCAACACTCTTCATTTTATCGCTGTTCAATATGTGGTGACATCTGGTAGTTGTCTCATTAGTAAAAGGTGTAATCTGAATGGGTTTCACACTCACTATACCATACCCCTGTTCTCCGATATTTGTCTTATAAAAACACCCCCCCAGACTATTCCTGAATCAAAGAAAACCATCACAACCAAAATCAGGTGTGTTTGTAACACAGAGGTGCACGTTTGAAATTTATTTTATTTTGAAATATATAAATATAATTGTCCTATTTTAGATTTCATTCAAAACTTTCAATAATATATAGAAACTGCTATTTTGAATCAAGATGCCAGATTCGATTTCTTTTTGGATTGAACATTATTATTAATAAAGTATTGCGGTATCAAATTAATTTTTGTTCAACATGATTTTATTTAAATTAATGCTATATATGTATTCTTTATTAGCATGAAAATGTTCAATAATGTGTTGACCTTTTATAAATTGCTGATATCTGTACCTCTTCTAAGTCAAGAGTGCAGTATCCAAAATACAAGCAATTTGAGTGCTGAATCGTTGTGTACCAGAAGTGTAAGACTATGAAGACAGATGAGAACTCAGATGTGGAGAATATCTGGATGGTGAGGGTATTGAGGCTGTTCAATGGCAAACAATCATTGAGTGGTTGACCTCAAATTCAGCAGCAACTTCTCTTGTGGTTTTGCGAGGATCAGCTTCAATTAAGGCTTTCAAATGTTCGTTATCAACCGCAGTCGGCCAACCGTGCCCGTCTTCATTTTCGAGGCTCTCGTCACCATTGCGAAATTTCTTGAACCACCATTGTGTCATACGTCGTTCGTTAATGGTTCCTGGGCCAAACGCATCATTGATGTTACAAGCTGTCTTGCCAGCTTTTTGGCCTAGTTTGAACTGGAACAAGAAAGTCATGCGTATTTGAATTTTGTGCATGCTGTCGAAAAGCCTGCAAAAAACAAATGAGGTTGATAATTGTAACGAATAGCACGATTCGATAGAGCAGAAAAATGCGCTTCAAAATGATAGCATGGCTATGTATATATCAATGGATTCAGAAATCGTTTATAAAAGTAACATGTGAGAAAACGATATTGTTTTTGCACCAACCTAATAATCAAATTCTACCCAATTTACACCATTAGTGATTACTGGAGCTATGACAACAGCATATTCTTTTCATTATTTTGACTCTTGAGTATATATCCAACACAGTTAGATATGGTTAATCAATTGGAAGCACATCACCATATCTAAAAACATAGTATATTAACTGATATATACCCAAGAGACAAAACAATGAAAAGAATATTCTCTTGTCATAGTCCTAGTGATTACTACATCACCACCATCATTAATCCTTATCCTTGAGTGACCTTCGGGCCTTGATGACTCTGAAGTAAAATAAAAAAATAAATGAATAAAAAAAAAAGAGCATTCAATTTCTATAGTATGGAAAAAAATTTTTGATTATTTGATTTAATGTCTAGGAAAACCCTGTTTAAATTAAATCTTCTACTCCGTTTGGTTTGTTGAATAATCAATGCTTCTAAATGGATAGTGTTCATTTGCAATTATTTTATTTCTTGTTTCAGTCGTGACTAGAGTAAATATGTCTAGTTCACATAATAGTTTTAAGAAGCAGGTTAACTTTTTCTTATTTCCATATCATGTGAGCCAATACGAGCATTCAGTGCATCGATTATACCATTCAACTACTACAAAAAACGTTGAACTGCTCACAATCACTGGGTTAAAAAGTTAAAGTAAAAAGAGGTCATTAAGATTTAAGCAGCCGAATTTAAGAAGATAAAGGATTCAAGCGTCAATATTCAAAGCAAATTAACTCTGAACATTGTTATGTATATAAAAAAAATCTGAGATAATCATATTTTTGTTACGTGTATATCAGAAACTAACAAATATTTATTAATGTAGTTTTTATTTTATGGCGAAATGATATGAGAAATGAAATAATCGTTTATTTCTGGATATGTGCAGGGGTTTTAAATTTTATTTTATTTTTTATTTCATTTATTTATTTTTTTTTTTGTCTCCACGATTCATTTTTTGATATTTCTAAGATTAAATCAGACGATTTTTTTTCATTGTGGTTGATATAACCAGATTGTGTACCAGAAGACTATGAAGACGGATGAGAAATCAGATGTGGAGAATATCTGGATGGTGAGGGTATTGAGGCTGTTCAGAGGTTTTGTTACCTTGATGATCTCGGTGGAGCACAGGGAGGAGCTGGTGCAAGAGTTAGGAGTAAATGAAATAAGTTCAGATAACTTCTGCGATTACTAACTAGCAGAGAGTTACCACCGTCCACTAAGAAGAGTCTATCAGGCATGTGTACACTGTGTGATGATGTATAGGGGTGAAATCTTGCCGTTGAGTGTTGAGTTTCATGGAGAATAATGATATGAGAATGCTACAGTGGATGTGTGGAATACGAGTTTTGAAGGCAGGATTACATTTGATGACTACAGAAGATTACATCTGGGCAGTGTAGGTATATATGTACAGAACAGGAGACTTCTTTGGTATGGTCACAATGAAAGAAAAAAGGAGTCTTTGTATTAGTAAATGTAACAGGATTGGTTGGCAGGGGAATGCCATTAAAAATAACATGAGGAAGCAATAATGATAGATTTGAGACAAAGTGATAAAGACCTGGCCAGAAATAAGTTGGTTTAAAAGTTAATTTCTAAAAGTGAACCAACACTTACCAGTGTGTAAAATGAATGTTAAACAGATGATGTGGCTGTCATTTTTTACGTTTTGTCCATTGTACTCTCTAACCTCCATCTTTTGTAGTTAGTAATCTGCTGGATGCAGTGGATTCTATCCGGAGGTTTGTATAGGTGTGGTATGCAGAATGAAAACTGCCTACCGTCATGGATTAAATAGGTTCAAGTTGAAAATTCTGTTGTCAGGAGAGCGTGCAACAATGCAAATAACACAATGAGAAAATAATACAAAATAATAAAACAAGACTTCAGAGTCTGAATTTGTAATCTTCAACGAATCAGCAGGCAGTATGAATATTGGAAAACTTTAAAATAAAAGAACTTAGGTTACTGCAATTCTATGACTGAAAATAAATACAAACTATACATTCCTCAAAATGGTTTGTTGTATCTGTTCTATGGCATATCAACCTGTTTTGTGTTATTTAATGCCAAAGTGCAATGCCTTTTGTAAACACTTTACTGCAATCAATTAATTGGACACGAGTTGCTGTTGTATTTTCTCAGTTATTAATGTGCAAATGAATGCAATAGATCTGAGTTGATCGAAATGTTAACCTGAATTTTTGGTGAATCCATTTTAGATCCAGCATTTTTTTTTTTTTTTTTTTTTTTTTTTTTTTTTTTTTTTTTACCAAGAAACTTCTGTAATCTTTATTTGAATTCTTTTTTGCATGAGGAATCATAAATTACAATTTAAAATATTAACCGATGCATCCCTCGGATGCAAATATTTATACAAGATTTTTTTTTTTTTTTTTTTAAATATTTTTATCATGTACATTTTGTTTATATAGAAAACTGTTCTTCATATGTATTCAAATAAAACAAAAGTAAATATTCATAATACCAGACCATTGTTTACTAAAACTTTATTTTTGTAAATTCTTATACAAATTAGACCTGATTTATTTTAGATTCTCAATCTCACAGAATATACAGTAGTAAAATACAAATAAAATTCTTACATACTTTAGCAGATAGTTCATTATTTTATTGTATTTTATTTCTTATTTTAATTTATCAAGTTCATTTCTAAAATGTTCTAATTATTAACTAGATTACATTTGTTCCCAAAATATATTACCCTATTTGAATTAAAAAAAAAAATGTGTTAGATTTAGTTCTTTTAAAATCAGTTTTTCCAATAAGAAAAAACAAATGCTTCCTATTTAGAAATTCAAAAAATATTTTATTATGTAGATATACTATATTATTTAGAACCGTGTTAATGTTTGCATACATTTACTTACTGTATAATTGATCCCCATTTCTTTCTTGGGTAGATTTTTTTTTTTATTTGTGGTTCACTATGCTGAGTTGTATAGTTTGGAGTAATGAACTTTTGTTTAGTTTTTTTTTTTAGTGTTTGTTTGTTTGAGTGTTTTTGTTATACACACACACACACACACACACACACATTTTATTTGGTCAGCTCCCTTTTATTTGTGCTAGTCTCACCTTGGCCTCCGGCACAAATGGGGTTAATTCAGTTCAGTTTAATTGGTGCATTGTTATAATTTGTCAGAGAGGGAAGGGAAGAGAAAGTTTTCAGTCCACTCAGCAAACTCAACAGCTTATCCATCTCACAAAAAAGAAACTAGGAACTTTTAATGGCTTTCTTTGTGTGACCCCCCTCCACTCTCACCTTGTAAATCTATTTACTTGAAACTAATTATATTAGATTAAATGCAAGTTTTATTTTTCAGTTATTTTCATTGTTAAAATATTAGTTTAATTTACTTGAAAAGAGATGAAATATTTATATTTTATAAACATTTGTGATCATCTCTTAAATGAATGAACGCAAACGCTTTTCTTTTTTTTTTTTTAATTTCTTTATCACAGTAATATTACTGTCAAAACTACTGTTATTTAAACCATACATTATATTTCTTTGAAATGCTGTGTAGGAGAGAGAGAAAGGGAGATAGTGCAATGATCCAAACACATTTGTATTTGCATGCCTCGTTTGGGTTCAGATTGGCACTTATGACTGTATTTAAAAATAAAGAAAATACAGTCTGTATGCACTAGTCATGGAATGAAGATGAAATATTCCAAAAATTATGTAATTTTATTAAGTAGTTTATTATTATTCAAGCAAATTAAATTTTACAATTAAGCAAGTGTTTTTGTCAGCCATTACTGAATCTGATGAAATAAATAAAGGAAGACAACTGAAATCGAAGTGTCAAGGGTGAAAAATGCAGTTTAGTAATAAAATTGCTTTTTTTTTTTTTTTTTTTTTTTTTTTTTTTTACTTGATCGATTTATGTAATTTTTGGAATATGACCTCTTCATTCTGTAAAGAGTAGGTACACAAGTTTATCGCTATAAATGCCAATCTGAATTCGCACCCTCATTTGCATAACTAGTTTTGTTTTAAAACAGTTTATAATTAGTGTCTGGTGTTATTCATAATTGTAAGCAAAATGAATGTCTCTTATTTAAATTGTAGTAATTTCGTTCTATTTAAAACTGATTCTTCTGTTTTCTGTATAAATAAAACAGTGTGTGTGTTTGTGTGGGTGAAGATATTTAATGAATAATACTTTAAACTAAATATACATATTTATAATGAGTAAAATCTTTGTTTGGATAGATGAATGATGCATACCGAAATATGTTGGCAAATTGAAATGCAAAATGTTCATTTCAACTTTCCAACATATTTCTATTACTTTTGCGCTTGAGCAGATTCATGTTTGCAGTGGTTTAATTTTAAATCTTATCTAGTTATCTATTGATAACTCAAATGGTAGGGAACATAGCTGGAGAGCTAAATGTTTTGGTTTCGATTCTAGCTGATGAGCACCAATCTTTTTGTTTTTAATCTTTTGAAGTTTTGAAACTAAATAAAATTAAGGAAGTCTACTTAAATATGATATTTTGATTTGTGCAGATTTGGTATCTTAAAGAGCTAATTTTCTATTGATTACTGTATTGTGTGCCCAATATATAGTAGTGGTTGCCTAGCATGGTCCGGTCATAAAATATTCTTAAATGATATTTTAAATTTATGCAGATCTCATATTTATTATTTTTGAGCCAATACTTTATTGAATATGAATCTAAATATCATATTTAAGCATATTTTATGACTGGGCAACGCACGGTTGCCTACTAATGTGTTTATATATAATAAGCAGTTTTTTTTGTGTATGTATGCCTTGGCATCACAGTTAATTGAAGAGCCAAACTAAATGGAGATTTGAAAGTGGCAATGTCTAATGTCCTTGTCGATATCAAAAGTTCTTGAATCTTTTTAAAACTCATTATTCAAAATAGATATGTACAAAGATGAAACAACAAATGTTTCGATGTTTTTAGAGTTTCCTTTTTATCACCAGTAAGAAAAATGAATATAAAAATAAATCAAGATTGGGTTCATTTTTAATATAATTTTTTTTTTTTCTTTTTTAAGTAAAAATACAATCTTTTCATTTATATTAGTTTAGATATGTTTGTATCTCTATGCATTTCACCTATTGCAAGAGAATTTCATTCATCACTAACCCTGACCATAAAATGGTTTGAAATTATTATTATTATTATTATTATTTTTATTTTTTTTTTTTTTTTTTGTAAATTTGAGTGTAATACAGACCTTTCGAATTTTATATCTGCTTCTCAAATCGATCTGTTTACATCTAATGCGGTTTTTAAGGATCAACTATTTATGCTGATGCTAGGTTTTCATCCGAGCTAAGGAGACAGCAATTTTGCAAGTCTGAAATTTACTTTTTTTTTTTTTTTCCTGAATCAATTTAACATTTAACATTTTTAAACAAAAATTCAGGGCATTTCAAGGTGTTATTCATTATTTTTGACACTAACTTTTGACTAGGAACAAAGTGTAGTACCTGTTCTGATAATAAGTCTTATGTTTTCTCTCCTCGGTCAGTGAAGAAGAAATCCTAGCCAATTTAATTTTTTTGCCCCATTCCATTTTTGGGAAGCTGATTTTTCCCCCACATCAAAACACGACCTTGTGTCTAACTCTACCCTTCTGGGGAGACACGCCCAAGAATAGCTAAATTAAAATTACTAAATAAGTTAATGGAATCATTAACTAAGCATCAAGTGCTATGAAAAATGCTTTAAAATTAATAAACTATTTAGTACAAAATTTTAAGCTATTTAAAAATATTCAGTGCGTTTCTTTTTCTATATTTATATACATTTTAAATTGTAAGCTACCTATTCTTCTCAATCATCAAACATAGACGGTTGTTTTTGTTTTTTTTATTTGAACATGTTTGAGTTAAAGTTCAACTGTACTTTAAGAAATATTTGTTTTCAAGGGAGATAACTCTGAATATAAAATAAGTTTAGATATGCATCTAAAATGTTAAGACTGTACAATATTTGGATAAGTTGTTGTTGCTATATATTATTTTATTGTTTAAGATTATTGAATAGAAGTTCATTAAACAATGTAACATTTGTCTTTTCCGTTTATTCTTTCTTTCATTTCAAAAGTATTAAATTGTAGACCGATTACAGCGATAGATATCTTTGTTTAAATCCAGAGCAAAAAAGTCTCCTTGATAATTTGAAGGGAGGGGAGCTTTTTCTTGAGTCTAAGAATTTTAAACATAGAATAATATATTTAGTCAATTGATTATATTGACAAGGGAGTTTTCAGTGCATGTCTAGAATTACCCTCATAGGAAAAAATAAGAATAAATCTGTGTGACAAATTGATCAAGTAGTTTTATTTTTATAAAGAAAATCATTTTAAAGTGAATTTGAGTTTTTCCAATACACCCTCTTCATGTGAAGAATGGCTTTCTAAAATCTTGCAAGTTTGAATTATTTTAAGTTATTTTCCTTGTTTTCAAGATGGCACACAATATCATTGCTTTTTGTTTGGCCACAAAATTTGATTTTCTTATGTAAAAATAAAACTATTTTATCAATTTGCATGAATGTTGGTGTATGTTTTTTTTTCCATCACAAGTATGTACATCATACAGATTTTTCTTTAATTTTGTTTTATAATACAAGGAGAATCCTGGACAAGCAGTTTTCTTTCAAAATATTGATAATCGTGTAATATTTTGCCCTCAATAATATTTTGTTCAATTTTATTAGCAGTAGGGGGTCAACTGAAAAATCATCTTTGTTTTAAAAGCCAGACAACTATTTCCTGCTTCAGACATTAAAAAAAAAGTTTATCAGCAGTCGGTTTAAAAAAAAATCAGACTCTAACTCGCCACGTCAGGATTCTAGTCTAAAACCCACTTGCTAAATATTTTTCCAGATATTTCTAACGATGCTTCACTTTTCTTTTAGATATTTATACCAAGTATAGATTACAGCTTTGAAAAATATTAGCCATATGTTTAAGTTCTCTTTGAAACTAATCCAAGACACCCCCCTCATTTTTTTTTTTTTTAATACAAGAATCTCTTGAAGTGTGGCATACCTTAATGCATAACATGAGATTTCTTGACATATGGAAAAATGCTTTCTACCAGTTAAAAATTTTGAGACAGAAATTGCCATATTTCCCAGAAAAGAAAATGCACTTTTCCTACAAATATTTTTTATATAAATATTGTACCTAGGCTCTTGTAGATTAACATTTTATTTAGCCTATTATTGCTTCATACATTAATGAAAAATAGATTTTTTTAAAAGTAAAACAAATAAAAATGGAGAAAATCCAAAGAAAATTTGATCTTAAAAAAATCAACGAAATTGTCTTGATAAGCACCGCCCAACAAAAATTCTTCCTTCAAACTCCTCGGCTTAACATTCACAAGCAATATGAACTGGAACAAATGCATTGAGGATATTGTAAAGGCCGCTGCAAAAAAAGGTGGGTTCCCTCTATCAAGCTAGAAGACTACTCACATCTGAAAGTATCCTGTACCTCTACAAGAGAACTATTCGCTCATGCATGGAGTATTGTTGCCACATCTGGGCTGGTGCATCTACCACTAGCCTCTCCCTTTTGGATAGGACCCAATAGGTCCCACTTTGTCAACTAAGCTCCAACCCTTGTCCCATCACCGCAATATTGCATCTTTGTGCCTGTTTTACAAACATTTTACTGGTATGTGCTCTGAGGAACTCCTTGCACTTGTGCCCCCTCAACGTACATATCACCGACAAATTCACTTAGCCACAAGATCTCCTCCCTTCACTGTTGAGGTCCCTAAATGCTAGAGAGCTTCCTACTCTAGTTTCTTCCCTCAAACAGCTAGACTTTGGAATTCCCTTCCTGCTACCTGCTTCCCTGACTGAATGCAGAAGTTTAAATGTAATGTAAACCAACATCTTGTTAATTTTTCCTAGGTATGGTCACAAATAGTAGCCCCTTATGTCCAAGTGGGGATATGCCTTGTTAGGGGTGAACGTGAGTTTCAAAAAAAAAAAAAAATTAAAAAAAGAAAACACTACTGCTAGTTGAAATTTTTTTTTTTTTTTTTCATTTTTATAAATGGATGTCAAACACATGCACTGATTTGATTAAAATCAATCTTGACTTATTTCTGTGTGTGTGTATATATATATATATATATATATATATATATACGTGTGTGTATAATTTTTTTTTTTTTTTTATCAGTTGTAAAAATGTCCAGAAGTATGTAGTTCAATCAGTTTGGAAACGGGATACTAAAAAATGCCTGAGCATTTGTTTCTAATATTATTTTAAGTTGCATCTAAATATAATAATGTATAAAAAAAGACACCTGTCATTGTTAGTTGTGTTAGATCACTTATAAAGTTGCACAAGTTTTATTTTAGTTCTTTCAGATACACTGAAAGAAGAACTAAAGTGTCATTGTTACTTAAAATGCATTTTAAACCACCTTTTTTCTAATGTAATCGATTTTTTTTTCTCCCCCTTTCCAGAACGTGGTCCTTAAAGGAACTCTGTTATGCTGTATCAGCTGATATTTTTCAAAATCCAGGAATGGAACGAGTAAGTAAATTCATTATCTATCGAACTTATACATTTGCTTATATGGAAATCAAGCTTTGGTTGGAGATGGTTCAAATTTTTCATTGTTAATGTCTGACAGGACAAGATTAAAATAAATATAGATTCGAATAAGTGATGTTGAGACATTTGTAAATGTTACAATATAGGAGCAACGACAAATAGATGAGGATAAGACATTGAAAATATATGTACAAGTTTATTGAAAAGTAACTCCCTATTATTAAGTGCTTGTAATTTATTACTTAAATATGATTCTTACAAGAGATGAACTTAGTGTATAGCATGAGGTTTTATTTAGAATTCAATGAGTGCCAGCATTCAACACTAGCTTTTGAAGACTCCTGGGAACTGCATCATCTGATTTCACTGGACTCTTTAACTAACGAGTCAACACTTATTGAGGCTAAAATCCCATTTGAAAATTAGCGTTAACGAGATGGATAGATTGACAGATGAATGGTGATGAATACTATGAGGATTTTTTTTTTTTTTTTAAAGCTCCATATATCAGCAACTCCAAACAATAACTGACTTGGAAAATAGCATCTCTTGTCCCATTAAAAATATTGCTAATAGAATGTGAGGACTAAAGCAAAAAAAAAAAAAAAAAAAAATCCAACTCTTGCTCCACCTCCACCCCTATTCATCATTTATTGTAAGAATTATTTCAGTAATAAATTTCAAGTACAGTGAGTTACTTCCCAGTCACCCTGTGTATGTTGCTGCCATTTTAATATTAGACTGGACGAGTGTTCAGGAGAACTTAAGTAACATAAGGTTATAAGGGCTTAACCCTAGCAAGACAGTCTCACAACTTGTTAGAGAAAAAGAACTTTCATTTAAATATGAAAAAGATTTTTTTTTTTAAATTGATATTCCATTTGTTTTGTTTCTTTTGTATTTTTTTTTTTTTTTCAATTTCATTAAAAAAAAATTAAATGAAAATTTTTTTCTTTATTTCTTAGATGTTAGATAAATTAATCCCATGTATGATTATAAGTCCTTTGGACTGCTTCTGGGAAGGAGCAAAATTATTAGGACCTGAATATCCTTTACCTATTGGGTAAGTAGTTCAACATTTTTATTTATTTTTTATTTTGTTGTATCTAGTTCAATCACTACCCGGTGATGATGGTGCAGTTTTGATATAAAGGCTATGAAACCCTAATATAATGCATAAAAAAATTCTGAAGCATTTGAGAATTCTCGTTTTATTTGGATATGGACATTTATTAATATACATTTTTTTTTTTTTTTTTTATGCGTTCATAAAATATGCATGTTTTCCAGTAAAGATAGCTATGGATAAAAGGTTTGATACTATTTTGCTATGTGAAATAATGAAAAAGAATTAGTTTTTTTTTTTTTTTTTTTTATTAACCTTGTTTTTTATTTACTGTGTATGAAACGGCATGAATCCAAATTAGTGGTAAAAATTATTTGCTGCATTATTAGAATCTTAACCATTCGAAGACGGTAACAATAAAAAAAAGAGAATAGTTTTAGAGTTTGTCCTTTAAAGCAAAGAGGGGAGAAAAAGTTAGTGTGTGTTGGGCCTGCCAAACCTTTCATGCTCTATAGTTCTCTCCTACTACTTCATTCTCTTCTCCTCTCACCACAACTTACCAACTTTTACCAGCACCACCTCCTCCCCCTCATACAGTCTACTTTCTTCCCTCCTCTCCCTTAGTAATACATCCTGCTGTAGCAGTCGAAGGGGTGGATGCAAGGGTGGACATATATCTACCATTGTGCTTTCATGATGGGTGGCCTGTCCCTATAAAGAGACACAGCTATTCCCTGCTACTGCACTTGAAAAAGAATACCTCTTACTGCCATCTCTGGGTGGGGGTAACGCCAACCCTTTCACTTGCTACTTGTGTACTTTTTTTTTTTTTTTTTAATTTCATGTTCTGCAGGATTCAGTATTTTGTTTTATTTTATATAGTGTCTTTTGTATACATCCTGTCTCTACGCATTTCATTTTGTGATATATCATTTGTTTTTATCCTAATATATTTGTATTTAAGCTCAATAGGTATTAATCTATAATTCCAGAGCATTTATTAATTAATAATTAAAAATCAGATTCCAGTTACTATATTTTTTATTTTCCAGTAAAGAAATTCATTTTTGGCAGCCGTTTCTCAATTTATCCAATCAAGATATCATTTTTTTTATATATCATGGTTTGTTGTACTTTAATTTGAAATATTATTGGAGAGCGATTGGTCCCATTCTAACAATATCCTTTTTTCCTCAGTATTAGAGTTTAGCTGTTTTCTTTTTTCTTCCGTGTATATTCTTCTTTCTCTCCTTTAAACCATAAGTCATACACTAAAAGAAGGTGGAAGCAGAAAGTTCTGTTTATCTTAGTTTATGCCAGCAATAAACAGTCTCTTGTGTTGAAATTTTTTTTAATCTACCTGCCTTCTTTAAAACCCTCTCTCTTATCTGCCACATTTTTTTTCTCTTTTTCTTCTAAATTTCTTTTACCAATCCTTTTTTTCCGACTATTCTTATTCCTTCCTTCCTTTCTTTCTCCTTTTCTTCAGTTAATTTATTCTTCATTCTTCAAATTCTGTTTTCCAACTTATCACTTTTCTCCCTCCATCCTAGCTTCGCCCCTATTACTTTATTTTTCAACTTGTGTGTGCTACTGGTTTACATGAACTATGGAATTGGCAAAAGCTGATCTGTTATGTTTATTTACTAATATTTTGTCAGAAAAGGTATGAACCTCTGACTTCCAGTTAAAAAAAAAAAATTTTTTTAAATTAAGAATTTGTAATCAATTCTTTACAATGAATTTTTTATTATGGATAACATCTTCAAACGGTCAAACCCAACTTGTGCGTGTGTCATCTACAGACGGCTGTCTTGCTCCATCACAACATCAGTGTGGCAAGTTTTTCATGTTGAAATTTGCTGATCACCAGATTATTTGAAACTATAGTCAGCAGTAGAGTATTTTACCTCTATGCAATCAGGTTCACCCTAATAGTAAAGGAAACACATGTTTTATTTTTTGTTTTTCTGTTTGTTTACATTTTTGATACTGGTTACAGAGAGAATTCTATTCTAATTACAACCTAGTACTTCATGCTAAATGGAAACTGTTATTTACTTTACTAGAGAGCTTAATCCATTTTCTATCCATATATATATATATATATATATATATATATATATATATATATTAGTGTTAGAATGCTTGATTGGGTATTGGAATCGGGAAAACTATTTTTCAAAGCCAAAATTGTTTGTTTTTATTTAAAACTTAATTTTCCACGGTTTGTATAAAATCATAAATATTTATTGATTTTAAACTACTAGTAAAAATAAAATCTATTGCTTACCCCAAACAAGTGTATTTTTACATTTGCGAAAATATATGCACATATTATGGCTTTTGCGATAATCCCTCAACCCCACCCATCAAATAAAAAAAATAAACAACTATATATTTAGAAATTTAAAAGAATCTGAATCAGTAATTGTATCAGAATCGAAGGGGGGGGGCGGGAAATAGTTCCATCACCAATATATATAGTGACTGTCCTCTTTCCTTTATTTCATGTCCTCTATCCCCCCTCCCACTTACCACTCAAATTGGATGTGTTTGCAAGTGGTTCTTCAGGCCAGTAAAACTGCGATAGATTTTGCCCCAGAATTGGTACATCCGATCTGTTTTGCTTGCAGTGTCATTGAGGTGCAAGACAGGTTCTGCACATTTGCACAAATAGTTTTTTAGGCATAATATTCCACATATGATACACTTAGATCATATAAAAAATCTTTAATGAGATAACTATAAAGATATTGTAAATATCGGAAACTTAATATTTAGTGGAATAGAGGTACGATAACATCGGTACTGTCAGTTTCAAATCTAAACAAAGGGAATCCATAGTTGGTTTCCGATGTCACTATTTTCTGGGAAGAAAAATATAAACAGAGACTGATAAGATTCAGACATAGGAATCTTACCAGCCTCTATAGATTTCCTTTGTTTGGATTTGAAGCTGACAATACGAATAGTGTCCTAATCTTTTCATACATATGATTAAATAAACATTACAATCTTATTTTATACTTTTTCTTGATGGAGCATTCTCTCACTAGCTTTACATAGCTAGAACATTTTACAAATAAAGAACCACCATTAAGCTTGTGTCTTCATCTAAGAACTAGGGGTATGACAACAGAATATTCTTGTCATTGTTTTGACTCTCAAGTATATATTCGACACAGTTAATCAACCAAGAACCACGTCACTATATAAAAGCATATAAGATATCATCTGATGCACACTCGAGAGTTGAAACAATGAAAAGAATATGCTGTTGTGGTAGCCCTAGTAATAACTAATAATTTATTCTGAGCCATACGGGTTTTGACTATCATCCTTTAAGTATGTATTGATATCACATTTTATTTTTCTTAAGAATTATCTTTTAGAAAAACAAAAAAGTTAAAAACCTAGAAAAATAAGCATTTTATTTGTCTTTGTTAGTTCTTATGAAAAGATAATACCTCAACGTCACCCAGCTGGCTTGGTTTCTGGTTCTGTTATTACTAACAGATTGAGACGACTGAGGAATTCCATTGACTCTAGCTTAACAGAAGTATTCCCACTACTTCCACTTTAAGCCACTACCAAAATTCTGTTCACCTGCTGATCTCAACTTTTGCTGAGGAGGAATTGAAGAGAGACCCCAAAATAAAAACTATTCTATTTCAGTCTACAAATAAACTCTGCAAGGACACTTTGTCTCTGGGCTGGGACCAAAGTGTTGTAGCTGTTCTGTTTTCAGTTATTGATGGAGGAATCCTTCTAGACTGAGGCAATTTTTATTTTTCTCCCAATCAAGATAGCTCTGGATTTATTAAAAACTGACTCTTGCCCTTCTTGCAAGGAAAGTAATTAGTGACTTCATAAAAACAAACACATGAATATGACAGCTTTAAAACTTGAAAAGAAATATTTTTTATGATTACTATTAAAACAAGTTTCATTATACAGTAGTAGTAGTAATGACGACTCTGATGGTTAATGCAATGCAGCAGTGTTGCTGACATATTAAATTTACAAGACCAGCAGGTGGTGATTTGAGTGAGTTACTATTGGAACTTAATAAATGGAAGTATTAAATTGCTTTAAATTGTGAGAACAAAAGTTTTCTTTTTTGTTTTATTTTTTTTATTTCAATAATGTTCAAAACAAGAACAGATTTAATCACAGTTCAATTAAGTATATTTTTTGTGAATTTAGAGCAAAACATTTTTTTTTTTTTTTCAATTGAGTTTACTCAAACAAATACTTTCTTTTTAAAATCACAGTTATCATTTAAAGAAATTTCTCCAGAATCGAATTTAAAATGTGTAGGTAGTTGGGTATGAAAGTTCAATTATTTTTCTAATGAATTAACTTCAGGAATAAACAGAAAGCTTCGTTTTTTTTTTTTTTGTTGTTTTTTTTTTCTATCTCAACTATTGTTTCCTCCCTCTCTTTTTTCTCTCTCTCTCTCTCTCTCTGCCCCACCTCCACCCCCACCTCTACTACTACGGATGCATTGGTAGGTAATTCATTGTCCTTTGAGATTTTTTATGTGTCAAGGTTCAGGACTCAGACCATTTTTTAACTTTACTTATAGTGAACAAAGTTTTGTGGGGTTTTTATTTTTTTTTTTCAAACTTAGTTTGAACTATATTGCTTGTTTATTTGCTTTTTATATAATAATGAACTGCTTTGATTTTTGTAGGCATTATGGAAGAAATGTTTTGTGGACCAATTTGAACCCAAAAGAATTGGTAGAAAAATTAGAATTCTCTGAAAAACAAGAAGTTTTAGAAGTGATGGATCGGGTGAGTTTTTTTAAAAAAATTTTATTCAAACCATACATTTATCAAGATGCAAGTGATTGTACAGCCTCAGTAAGACTTGACCATAACGTGCCATACCAACAGCTTGTGTCTGTAACTAAAACATCCGTTGCATCTATTTGGGTGAAAAAATAAAAATGTGCATTGTATGCAGTAAGGTGCAAGAAATAGATGCCCTCTTCATCATATGTGATGTACAGGACATTCAAAGGAATTAGTTTGCTAAAAAGAAAAATACTGACAGATATGCTAAATTGTGATCCAAAAATCAAAGGCTTCTGTTCTCACTTGATGTTGGACACACTAGAACATTTAAATAAATTTGTCAGATAGCTTCAATATGATGCTGCACCACTACACAGACACTTTCAGTGTACTAATAAAAATAGTTGGCATTCAGCCTAGGCAGCTTGAATCAGCTTCCTCCAGAAGAGGAAGTGTTATAAGAATATTAAATTCACAAACAGTCCCTAGTCATATGTATATCCCAGTTAGGGGAGATATGTTTTTGTTGGGAGGTGTCGATATCCTCCCATATACAGTGTCTGGTACTCCCCAAATTGTTACCCATCTAGTACTGACTATGCTCAGCATTGTTTAACTTTGATGATCGAGCGATAACCGGTGTGTTAATGTGATTATGGGTTTCAGTGTACTATTATAAGAATGAATTCATAGCTTTATCCGTTCTGTGGCTCCATAATTATTTGAAAACTTCATAGATTAATAGTTTAGCATACATTTTTCATAGATTCTTTTCAAATAACTAAATTAAACCTGAAAGATTTAGTAAGATTATGACATTCCGGCATGTCTCGACATAGTTGCATTACTTCCCTTGTTTTCTAGATGGTGGTAGCTGATTTAGTGTCCTCAGCGAAACATGTTTTAACTGAAAAAATTTATCACATTCTTAGATGAATTATTATTAGTATTATTATTATTATTAGTAGTAGTAGTAGCATTAGTAGTATTATCATTAGTAGTATTAGTAGTATTATCATTAGTAGTATTAGTAGTAGTAGTAGTAGTATTATAAGTAGTTTTGCATAAGAGTGATAATTTTCTGTTAAAAAGTATGTTTAGTTTTACAAATATTTTACCTAAAAAATAGAGTTAAATTAACAGTTGCAAGAAATAAATATTACACATTTATAAAATAAAAGAAGTGTTCACATTGTTCCACTTATTTTCATACGAAATATTAATAATAAACAAAAAAAAATAATGTTCTAATAATATAATACATAATATCTGTTGGAAGATATTTCGTCAGGGACACTGAATCATCTATCACCGCCTTGAAAACCGGGCAAGTAATGCAATAATGGAATGTCTCAAAGAATATGCCGGAATGCCAAGCTTAGTTTCTTTCTGGGATTCTTTTGTAAACTGGACTCTGCATTTTGGTTTGGCTGTGCTGTTGCATTTCTTCAACACTTTTTAACGATTCTGCTGTTGTGTGCTTAAACGAAACAATGAAGCCAAATGTGAACCAGAAAGAATAGCATGCACGAGAGAGTAAGGGTTAGGCAGCTCCTTTTTTTCATCTCTCCTACCCCACCCTCGATCTCTGATCTTCCACATCCCACTACCACCCAATACACAACTCCAATGATTGCTCCAAAGTTTCTCCGCTCCTTCCAGCCAGCCTGACATGTTGTTTATTCTAGCAGGCTTCTGATAATAACATTCTCCTTGCTTTTGTTTATGCAATAGCTTCCCTATTTCCTCTTGTAATTTAAGTGGTCTTAGAAGGAACATACAAGTGGCTTCATCAATAAATGCTTGGAGGGAAAGATCCTTCTATTATAAAACTGAATAATGATAAGATTGTATGGGGAGGAAGGGGAGAAGACTCTTGGGTCTTGACACATAACTATTGACAAAGTTCCCTCCCCCATTTAAAAAAATATATATTTGCACTCCTAAACGTAACTATCGCCATTGTATATTTCTATAAACACAATTGTATTTGAACATGTTCATATTTTTCGTGCGTATGTGTATATATATATATATATATATATATATATATATATATATATATATATATATATATATATATATATAATTCAAATTATTTAATTTCCTTGAGCAATAAAACTAAAATAAAATTACAAAAATGAAAGGTATACTATATAAAATAATTTCAGATTATTTGAACACATGCACTCCTATGTGTTTGTGAGATGAGAAACATGGGATAAGACTATATACTTGATCTATCTTAAAATTTTAGTCCTTTTTAATTATTCATATAAAGCTCTATCTGAAAGTATATAGAGTTCTTTGTGTGTACAAGATCTGCTGACATGTCTTGAATTGGCTCTATTTTGATTTTAAGTTGGTTTTTCTTTTCATTTAATTAAGTTGTATATCTTGATATACTTTGCTGGTAAATTTAATTTTTTTTTTTTTTTTTTAATTTTCAGGCGGGAATAGGTAGTGGTTATTTAGAAAAACCTTGCCTAAATCCTCACGACCCACAGTGTCCAAGCAAAGCGCCAAATAAAAAATCTGGAATGGTAAGTCTAAAAAAAAATGTTTTTTAGGGATGGGGGGGGGGGTAAATTTGGTATCTTATTTTTTTCTTTCCCTTGAAATAATGCATGAATAATTACTTTTACAGAAATAAATTCCATTTTGGAGTATTAAATATTGTAACCTATAGTTTTCTCTGGTCTTTAACTTTTTGGTAATGATGTAGCAATACCTAAGAAACATATATATATATATATATATATATATATATATATATATATATATATATATATATATACACACACAAATAACTAATGCTAGTCTATAATTCCCTTCCCCAATGAAATAACAAAAATACTAAAAATAAAAATCTTTATCTTTATATTTTCAAATCCTTATTTTACAGCCACCAGATATAGGAGCTGAACTTACAAACGGTTGTACAGGTTTTGCAACCAAGTATATGCATTGGCAGGAAGATCTGATAGTTGGGGGAATCAGAAAAAATAAGACTGGGCATATTGTCCGGTAAGCCATCATTTTTATTTTCTTATTTTTAAGCTTCAGTAACTTACAGCTAATTTGTAATATATACATTTGTGTCCTTATTCATGTTATTCTTGATTCATTGTTTTGTTTCTCATCATCATATGCTTTCAACAAGGTTGACCAGTTTGCAATAATAAATCCTTTTCGACATATTTACTTGCTATTTCAATGAATAAAATTCCATTAAAATAAAAATAAATCTTGCTTAAAAATATAGTATTTTCTTTCTTGCCTTCTTTTATATAATATTTTCTATTTTTTCTTTTTCCTTTTTTTTTTTTTTTTTACTTAGTGCTGAAGCTCTCCAGTCAATAATCCAACTGATGGGGGAAAAAAATATGTATACATTCTACCAAGACGACGAGAAAGTGCGGACAATTGATTGGACCATAGAGAAGGCCAAATTAGTTCTTCAAACCTGGCATCGAAAGTTCACAGATGTATGTTTATTGATTCATACTAGTTTAGCATTTTATTTGGTTCTTGTCCAGAATTCTCCCTATATTAAAAAAAACTAAAAGGTTTGTATGCTGTACATATTTGTGACAATCAAAATATCATATTCTAAAACTCATGTAAATTGATTAGTGTTATTTTCAAATAAGAAAATCAAATTTTATAAGTAACCGAAAAACGGCCATTTTGTTCGCTATTTACAAAACCACTTAAAAAACAAAAGGGGAGATAACAATAATTCAAACTTGCAAGATTTATGTTATAATTAGGGCTGTGACAACAGCATATTCTTTTCATTGTTTTTACTCTTGAGTACATATCCATTAATATCTTATATATTTTGATATAGAATGATGTGGTTCTCAGTTGATTGACTGTGTCTTACTGTGTCGGATATATACTTGAGTCAAAACAATGAAAAGAATATTCTGTTGTTACAGCCCTAGTTATAATGCCTATGAATTGCTATTAGTTGCTTAAAATTTATTTTGTTTATAAAAAATAAAACTACTTGATCAATTCATATGATTTTTGGAAAATGATATTTTCGTTTCGTCATGAGTACGCACATTATACAAATTTTTTCTTTCTGGACAATAATTTTTTTATATAATTGTGAAAATGCCAAGCAATTTTTCATGAAAGAATATGTTGCATTACACTTTGAAATAATACAAATTTAATACATTTTTTCTAGATACCCCCCCCCCACACACACACACATGGAATACACATGTTAAAATAAAAATTTCAAGATGGTTGTATATTTTTTCATTTTACTTTACAGGAAATTACAAAAAGGTTTGAAGGGAAGCATCGGAAAAATATTCATGTGTTCTCCTCAACATCACTTGGAGACATTATGAGAAAGTTTTCAAATGTTAGTGTAGTGCGAGTTGCTCTCGGTTATCTTGTGATGGTAAGTTGTGCATATTACTCTTTTTATATACATATATATATACTAGTAGATGTACCTGGCGCTGCCTTGTATTAAATGTAATGTTAAATTCCTTTAAAAACAAAATGAAATAAAAATTTAAAAAAAACGGAAAGAAACCGAGACCTGTGCCTGCGAGTATTGTGTTTTTTTTCTAAACAGTCCTCTCCTTGTAAGTAAAAAAAAAAAAAAAAATACTAGGGGTGAAATTGGAATCGAAACCTAGACAGTCAAATACGATAACGATTAGGTCAGCTTGCCACAATCTTTAAAAACTGTTTTTAAACATACTTATTAACATAAGCTGTTATGTGAATTTGTGCATGCTCAGTCATGAAACAGTTGATAGATAAAACTCTGATACCCCCCCCCAGTACCAATTTTTCAATTTTTACCTCTTAGCAGCCCTTTTTTCCAGATAAAAACCAATTATGAACTTTTCCACAAGTCTGAATACCCTATATACTAAATTTCAAGTCTGTAGAGCAAGAGAGTTGTCCGCACACACATTTTCACTTATATATATTGCAGTTTCTAAAACAATATTGAAACTTATATTTACTTATTTGATCACATAGATTTACCATTTCAAGTAATTAAAATGTAATTACCCTTTCCACACACACACACACACACACACACAATTTAAAAAAAAAAATTAATTACTTATTTCACCCAATTACAACTTTAAGTACAGAATATAAACTTAAATATATAAATGGAATATTTGAAAGTTAGCAATATTAGTTAAATCCAAATAAACAGGCTGTCTTGATAAAAGATTATCTTTGTAATCCAATGTCATGACCTTCATACAATCCCATCTATTAAAAATGTGCTTCTGATCACTAAAGAAATTAGTTAATTTTCTATTATAAAAGCTACTATTAAAAGATAAATTGGTTGGTCTAACATTAATATTGATCTCTTCATTTTATGAATGAGCTCAAAGAACGGTAACTCATTATGTTCCTTCTTTTGTAGTCCATCTATAATGTATTTTTTTTTTTTTTTCTGTACTTGTGCAGAATAATGGGATTTAAAATAAATGCATTTTAGGTAATACTTATGTGACGTCCAAATTAGTAAAAATTACAAACTTATGAAAATTGATTGACTAGAAAAAAAAATTAAAAATAAAAATAATATTTAACAAATTTAGAGATTTATTGTATTTGTCACTGTCAAAGAATTCTTAAAATCCAGGGGAGATAACAGCATTTTAAAAAAAAAATATTAACATTATGTATCGCAGAAAAAAATTGCTTGACAATAAATTAATTAATGCATTTTTTTTTTTTTTTTTTTTTTTAAGGTTCTGTATGCATGCATTTCACTTCTTAAATGCAATGATCCTGTCAATTCGCAATGCGGCATTGGGATGGCTGGTGTTTTACTTGTCGGTCTATCTGTCGCTGCCGGACTCGGTCTCTGCTCTGTACTGGGAATCAAGTTCAATGCATCCACAACACAGGTAAAATTGAAGACTCTTCTGTACTTTTTACATTTTTTTTAAAAAATTTTATTGCATATTATGCAATAAGTAAAACTTTTAATACTCTTAATGTTTTTGTTTATTTTTCACAGGGAAAACAGTATCAAATATATGTGCATCATAGTAATTTACAAACTGAAACAAGGCTGTATTCATGTGTGCATGTAGCAATAGAGTAACGGCCAATTCCCACCATGCTAAAAATCTAATCAACAAAAACTATCCAAAAGCAATTTCTGTCAAAATCATGAACTGAAAAATGTCTACTAGTATATTGTTGAATAACTATTCACTTAGTTAACGTCCTTATTTTGTACCCTTGAGATTCTTGAGTATTAATGTTAAAATATTACATTTTTTAATTTAAAAAAATAAATAAAAAATTGTTTAAAACTTCTTAATGATCAAAAACTATGACTGCTAAAGTTTGTTTTCTTGTCTTTTCCAGATCATTCCATTTTTAGCTTTGGGTCTTGGTGTAGATGACATGTTTTTAATTGCACATACTTATTCAGAACATGCACATCTCAAAATTCCTTTCATGGTAAGTATAAGTGAATAATTATTTTTATTTATTTTATTTTTAATCTTTTTTATTTTTTTATTACCAATAATATGAATATTTGTATGAAATCTGCAGAACTTTATTTTTTTTATTATTCATTTTTTTATTATGTGCAGATATACTAAACTTTAATTGAAAAAACCCTTTAGAATATTAAGTATTAATATATATATATATATATAAAGGAGGTGAAGAAAAACTAATATACCTAAAACATCTGCAAATCGAAAATGATATTATTTTTCTAGAAACTCTTAACCTCTTTCCCCTAACTTTAAAATCTAAAACCATTCAGTGACCAGATCTTTTACCAAACATTTATTTTTGTCTACAAGAAAAAAGAGCAAAATGTTTTGTTTCTGTTTGGTTGTAATTAAGCGCCAATATTAAGATAAATGATAGCAAAATTTGTTGCAGTAGATTTAGCAATTTAGTAAATTGTTTCAGTGACTGTTAAATTCTGTAAATGTTCATATATTTTTCTGGTAATGTGTAGGCACAGTGACCTAGAAAGAAAATGTCTGCTGAGTTTGAGTTTTATGAAAATAATTTTTTTACTCTATGTATGAATTATAAAGATGATTGTTCATAAGGAAAGTTTGCTTTGTTTTTTCATGTTGAACAATGGAATCCATCTTTTGAACATTTCCATCTCCAACCGTCAATTGACTGCAAGTAATGGTTTAATATGCATGGTAAATTAAATTTCACACCTTCAAGAATTGGCTCTTAACCAATGCTTGGAAATCCATTGAATCATTTTGAAATTGTCATGCAGCCTCATGACAAGTTGGAATATTATTATTTCTTTAGTCCACATGAAATCATTGTCATAAGCATCATTTACAAGACTTGTTGGATGCTTTCTAAGAACTCTTTCTAGTCTGCCGTGTTTATATATTACCATTTTCCTTTATAATACTATTGATTCATTTGTGTAGAATCTCTTACACATGTATTAATTTTTTTGTTTAAAAACATATTGAATCTTTAATTGAAAGTTTCAAGCACAAAAAAAGAAAAATACTGAACAAATTGTTAGTGCAGAAGTTAGATATAAACTCTTGTTAGCTTTCAGTTAGCACATTAAAATAATGGCATGCTAATGTCCTTAAAATAGTCTTAAAAATAATTTATACAAAACAATGATTGAAAATGTCTCTGCATCGTTGCCATTGCCAAATAAAAATAAACGGCATATATATATTCCTTGCCCACTCCTGTTAATTTACAAAACCAGACAATTTTTTTAGTTTTTTTTGGCGTTTCTTACCATATTTATTTCCTGTCTCTTTATGCAAACAAGGTTTTTACATGTAAGTATTAAAAAATGATAATTACAACTTTTGCTGCATTTGCAATTTTATCTTTTTTGTTTTCGTTTTTTTTTTTTTTTTTGTAAGCACAGCACTTGTTTTTATGTTTGCTTCGTATTTCCTTTTTAATTTATTGTTAGAAAAAGTTGGATTTTACTTGTGAAATCTTAAAATCTACAGTTTAAATACTATTCATTTTTTAAAAGTAAATTTTGCTTTCTTTATATTTTAAACATTTTTATTTTATGTTGATTTTATAAATCATTGCTATTTATAATTCTTATTAGCAGGGATGGAGTTGACTTTTAAAAACTCCCGATATCTGTAAAAACATTGTAGCCTCCAACTGCTAAAACAATATAAAGTATTATATCTCTTATTATTTATTGTTATTGATAATGAATACATGCTCAATATTTGATTATATAAACTATAATCTGTCTAGTCTTCATGTGTACAAATATGCATTAATGTAATAGTGAAAATATTTTACTGGGTGAATATTTGTTAAACCCCCCCCCCCATGCCACCATGAAAAGTGCTTATTTTATTTACTTATTTATAGACTGAACATTATACATACAAAATGTAAACTTTTAAATTCAGTTCAGGAGGCATAGTGTTTTTGTTTGCTTTTTTTCTCTTTCTCTATTTTTATATACTTCATTTGTTTTTTTTTTTCTTTTGTATTTTTAAAGTTTTAAAAAAATGATTGTTTATTAAATCGATAGATACAAGCTTTGAGATATATATATATATACTCAAATATTTCAAAGCTTAAGAAAATATAATTGCATTTGATCTCCTTAAATATCTCCTTTCTTTTTTCTATAGGAACAAACTGGTGAATGTTTAAAGAGAACAGGGGTTAGTGTATTATTAACGTCACTCAGCAACATTATGGCCTTTCTTGCTGCAGCCATCATCCCTATCCCTGCTCTGAGGGCTTTTTCTCTTCAGGTTAGTCTATCTCTGTTTTATGGATTTTTTTTTTTTTTTTTTTTACCACACTCGCATTATCAAGTTCTTTAATTACAGATTTTTAGATGAAGTTTATTCAAATTTATATTTCAGATTTTATTTTCATTTTTAAGTTGTTTCCCCCCCCCCATTGTTAATTTTAGCAAGTTATCATCAAGTTTATCTCCCTTGCGTCTAAATTCAAGATCCTACATAAAAATAAAATGGTTTCTTCCATTTTTAAGAATGGGGATTTAAGTGTCCCATTTAAAACACTGGGGTCCTAGTGACCCACCCCCTCCCCAAAAAATATAATAGGAGTTAAAAAATATCTTTTACAACAGAAATAATATTTTCTATCAATTTTCAAGGGAGATGATGAAAAAAGAACAGCACGAAAGAACTTTTTTCCTGAAAGTTTTAACAAGTAAACATAATATTAACACACAAAAAAAAAAAAAAAAAAAAAATGAAAAATAAGAAAATCTAATTTTACAGTTAAACTACAAGCGAAGATGCTGCCATCTTGAAAACAGGCTGAAAGAACAAGAGCTGTCATAGCTACATAGTTTTTTTTTTTTTCCAAGAGTGGAAATTTTGGATAAGCACAGACTTATTTTATCAGCATTTGTAAAACTCTCCATTCAGTTGCAAAAATTTTTTTTTTTTTTTTTTTTTTTTTTTTTTTTACTTTGACTTTTTTAATTTTAGTTATTTTTTTTATATCCGGTAATGATGCTGTTTCTTTATTACAGTAGTATAGTATAAAATTATAGTATGATATTAGTATAAAATTAAAAAAGAAAAATGATAGCTTGTTTCGTGTTGGGACAGTGTATAAGGATGTGTTTTGCTGTAGACATGTTGTGGGGGTATTTTGTGGGAATGTGCACGTTATCCAGATTTCTCAAGTCTTATGTAACTGTGAGTGCATGCCACCCATTGCAAGTATCTTGATATTTCTGCGCACATTTTAAGAATGTGTATATGTTTGTATGCATCCTTATGCCTAAGAGTTTCCTCATGTCACCTACAATATGATTTTTCATTGACTTTTCTATGGTGTCTTGTTAGTGCATTTACTTAGTTTGTTTATATATTTAGATTTCATGCTCTGATCCTATTTTCTAAAATGAATTCCTTTTTACACGCACTTATGCTATGCTTAGATATTTAACTATGACAGTTTTATTTTAGAGAAGTTCAAACTATTTAGGTTTTTATTTTATTTAAAACTAGCCTGGGTTCCCGGCATTGCCCCCACCCCTGGGTATGTGGATGTGTGTGTAAGAGTGTTAGTTGAGGAAAAAAAAAAAAAATTTAGGAGTATTATGCCAGAGGAAAAGGAGGTAATAGAAAAGCAAATAGTCTTATCGATGCGCCCACAACAGTTGTAATGTCACGGGCAGTCGAAATAACGTCTTTTATGCAACGTCGTTGGCGCAAAGTTTGAATGACTTGCAAAAATGTTGACAAAAAAAGTGACACCTTGTAAAAAAAACGATGCAATTGACAGTGAAAGAATTGTTTTGGGCCAATTTTTCGATATTAGATGTCTGAGAGACCAAGCTTTAAAACGATGCCAATTTTGTCACTGGCCAGTGTTTGTCAAAAGTTTTTGGCAGGCATACAAACACACATACACACATTTTGCCTTTTATATTATAGATTAAAAACTTATAGGGTTTTTTTTTTTTGTTTTTTTTTCCAAGTGTCAACTTTAAAAAAAACTGAAATATTTTTTAATTTCCGGAATTTTATGGGTTTTTCACTTTTAAGCAATGATTTCCTCCATCCTCCCCCTCCTTGTAATTCCATCAATTTATATATAACTGTCTATATTATCCTATCTTTGATGCTTTGTGTGATGGCAACATCAGCTGTATGCACAATGAAATACATGTAAGATGTTTGAAAAAAGTATAAATATTCACCTATATAATAATTGAAAAAAAAATCATGAATGCAGATTGACTTTTTGTGGTTACTGGAATGTAAATTATGTAAAAAGAAAAATGAACCACTTATTTTTGGAAAATTTCACCCATGAATTAATATGAATCTGCAAATGAAAGTAAACTTATCAGTTCGATAAAGTAAAGTTATGTAACCATAGATTTAAATCATGTTTAAAGTTTGATGAAGAGAAGAATCACCCAAGACTTATATTGAGTGACTCTTTCCATCTGAAACTTGATTTAAACATAGCTTAAATCTATATAATTACTTTCTTTTTTTCTTTTTATATATAATTTTCTTATCGGTTTGTTCAAGCTGGGAGGGGGTACATTCTACTTGATGCTAGACATTCATGCACTATCTTAGACATTCCAAGCAAGATATTTTTTAAAGATTCTAACTGTCCCTTTTTATGCAATTATTTGTATCTCTTTTGCACTTGGTTCACCGAGTATATTTGCCAGGTACTTTTTTGAAATTCTTTTTCATGAGTTCAATTGCTACTATAATGGGAATCTTAAAATTCCAGTTTCCTATAAATACATACATCATATCAGATCTATGAAAAGATAACCAAAGCCAGCATGTGATAGGTGTTTCTTGCATGTAATCTCCATTTCAATGTCTAGACGCAGCATCTCATCATTAAAACAAGTTTAAAGCAATTTTTGCTTATTTAAGTTCTCTTTTCTTCTGATGTTTTTATTTCAAGGTTAAAATTATTTACAAACCAAGTGTTAAAAAAGGAGAAAAAAAATTAAAGAATCAATAAGCAAATGTTACTTCTTTTTTTCCAAACTTATATAATTGCATATTGCCAAGGATTGCTAAAAGTTCCTAATGCCAGTCTTTTCTTATCTCTACACACCCACATGCAATCTGTTTACGAATTCAACTCTTTTGTATTCTTTGTAATCTCTGTCTGTGCGAATGTGTAGAAAATCTTTCAATATCATAAACACATAGATATGCACTTCGCATTTATGCATGTGTACTTGTCTCATTTATTGTCACAGATTACTACAATTATAACATTGGATAGCAAATAGAAATGGCAGCTTTTTATGTATGCAATGGTCCATGCTCTCACTATGATATAATTCTTGTCTCATTTTCTTTTCTGTGTTTTTTTTTTTTTTTTTTTTTTTTTTACTCTTTTCTTTTTGTACTTTTTCTGTTTTCTTTTATTTCCTTGTTCTTTCTGTTTTTATATTTTTCCTTCAGCTCTTTTACTTTCCCTCTCTCTCCTTCCCTCTTCCTCTCTGTATTCCCCCTATTTCTGTTTCAGGTACAGGGCTAAATGTGTGGGTGGGTGGTGTAAGGATGGTTGGTGTGGAGGGGGGTGAAGCCAGCTCTGACAGATTAGTAAAAACAAGCAGGCAGCCCACCCTGAATGGTCTTACCAATCTCCATCCTACCTGCCTACCTCCTGATGATATGTGGGTCAGGACACCATCTTCTCCCTCCTACACCCACAGATTTCTCTCCCTCCCTCCACCTTGCCCAGTACTGCTGTTGCTGCCTGTAACTTACCTCAGTCCTGCTGGAAGTTTCAACACTGCCCCACCACACCACCATCATGACTCTAACTAACCCTTACCACATTTCAGTGGCATTTGCACACACACACACACTCAACAACTGCGAACCCTACAAGTGCCAGTGGCAGCTATACATAAATCCAAACATTCACTCTTCATTTTGGGGCCTTTTTATTTCAGTTGTTTTTTTGTTTTCCTTCTTTATATAAAAAAAAAACACTCATTTTTCTTTTTCTGAGTGTGATGCTCACATATATTTAGAACTTTCATAATTGCTCAATACAAGTTGATAGATTCAGATATTGGATTAGAAACAATGGATAACCTTTTTTCACTTAATCTATTTTTCTTTTCTTTTTTTTTTTTTACTAGGCAGACTTAGTTTCTGATGAAATTCTCTACATAAATTTCTGAAATTCTTGTGATTTTTAGCTTTCAGTTCAGTTTTAAAGAATTTATTTTAAAAAAAAAAAAAGGTAGAATAAAAATAACATTAGAGTGTACATCATTAGAAACTCTGATTAGAATTTAATGGCATATCAACCTCTTTTGATTATAAGCATGCTTGGTGCTGGAAGATCAGACTGGACTCATGCTGTGTTCAAATCATTGCACTTTTATTGTGGCCATATATACTAGTACTGTTAGAAAAAGTTTGAGCCAGCAATTTTCACCAAACTATTGCTAAAATACCAACTTTTCTGTTTTATTAGTCCTGTACAATGAAGAGTTTCCAATAGATATTGTTTCCACATTAAATAACCCCCAAAAGGGGCTGTGATCTGTTGCATACAATTGGTTGAACAAAACCTGCTTCTAATCGGAGCTGATGGAGAATTAATGTATCCGCCCCCCCCCCAATAGTATAGGTGCACAATCAAACACGTTAAGATCATCGGTTTAACATTTGCTTTACATGCTGGCATGTGTTGGATGGCCTTTAGAAATTGAATTCTACACTAACTTATCTGGTCAAATCTTTATCCTACCTCTTGAGTATATTATTATCACTTCCTCCCATGTTTTTCTTGGCCCTTCTCTGTGCACTGACCCTGCTACCTCAATTGTGCCACATCTACTAACCCAAGAACTCTCATCCATTCTTTAAATGTGACCATACCATCAAAGGCTCCTGTTCTGCATACATCTCTCTTTATACTGT
Organism: Euprymna scolopes; assembly: GCF_053919585.1. Lineage (NCBI taxonomy): Eukaryota > Metazoa > Mollusca > Cephalopoda > Sepiida > Sepiolidae > Euprymna > Euprymna scolopes. The sequence goes on along the minus strand of NC_136484.1, from coordinate 54,870,785 downwards.
CCAATCTATCCTTGAAGTCATTAGATATAAGTCTGTATTTAAAATTCGCATTACACATTGTATCATTCTCATATTTCCTCTTCATGCAACGCATGTCCTCAGTTCTCTCTGGCCAGGTTTCGTGTACATGGGTAACTAATTCCATAGTCTGATTATGCACTTAGCTTAATACCTGTTAAATTTAATCTAATAATCTTGAAATCGTGGTATTGCTAATGAATAAACCCACCAATCCACAAGTATAAATTTGTTCCTCTGGTTTTGCTCACTTTGTTTTGTTTTTTTTGTTTTAGAGGTGGCGAACATTTAATTAAGTAAATCACAGAATTATACAAATACGTGGTTTATTCCAAAGTTAATTTTTCACATTTATAATTTAAATATAAATTTAGGCATTTGTCACACCTCCTCGCACGTATATGGTGTAATGTAGCTGTCTAATTTTCACAACTGTATATATTAAATTAGGCTGCATTTCAGAAATAAATTTGTTCATCAAATGTTTCTCTTAGTAAGTTGATTATTTTGCATGCTGTATGGCATGTGGCTTAGTCCTGCTGAAACCATATGACTTGCCAAACCAAGCTAAACTCAAAATAACTGATAGCTGCCAAATCTGCAATTAAAGAAAATAGTTGTCAATTTAAAGGTCACCACCTCTAAAAAGAAAAACTTTGTACATTTAATTAGGCACAAAGAATTCAAAATGAGTCATTCAAATTGATTTTGAATGTCTGTAGATTACATCATTTTCCAAAATGATGACTGATTAATCTTTTGAGTTTTTAAAATTTAAATTTGGGTGATTATCTAATCAATTCCTTTGTTTTGAATGATTGATAAATATTATATATAATGGACTCTCTCAATGCACGAGATTCAGGAAACTAAGTTGTCCGAAATCCGCAGGGATGATTTGTTTATAGTGGTGAAGGCTTTGTGTAGAACTATCCACACTTTTTGGAACCACTGTTAACCTCAGTTGATGCAAATGATTGTCATAAGACAGCGCAGACAGTAGACTTCCAGTTTTACATCAGTTTTTCCAGGACGCACTTCTCCCAAAGGTTTTAAACACTCCTTCAGATACTATCCTGGAGCAATACATACAGTGCCTGATATTTCAAAATGATCACATAATTTGTACTGACCAGGCTCATTGTTGCTTCACTCCTCTGTGTGTGTGTGTGTGTGTGTGTGTGTGTGTGTGTGTGTGTGTGTGTGTGTGTGTGTGTGTGTGTGAACCATTTACTTTCAAAATTGGGTTTCAGCCTGCTTTTCAGGTGAACACATAAGATCTCAGTCTCCCTTTACTGCTTTGAACTGGCTTATAACGTTCAATGTTGGATGGAACCAGTTGATTCCAGATCTTTCTCTTTCTCTCTCCATGTGTAGGTCTTTCTTTCTCCCAGGAAATTGATAACCAAAAAGCGTTTTTTCTAAGAAATGTTTTCTCTTTAGGGGTTTGGTTAGTCTCCGAAGAAACTGAATTTGTATACGAAAATGTCGCCATTGGAGCGGAGTTTTAGTCATTTAATTTTAATATGTTCATTGGAGCAAGTTTATTTAGTCTTTGGCAAATCATTTGGGACATATTTATTTTCTGGAGTATATATTAAACTGAGAAACCCAGAAAAGTTTCTCTCTATTTGAGGGAGATGTTCAACAAATATCTCTCTACAAAAAAGGTGTTTGTTTTTTCTTTTTTTTTGGGGGGGGGGGGGGACCAGATTTTTCGTGTACAATTATAATTTTCTGAATTTTCACTATTTCCTCTCATCACTGGGATGATTTTACTTTTTTTTACTTTTCACTCTGTGCATTTCTTTTTTTCCCTAAGCATGTTTCTTTTTTTTTCCCTCCACGTGTTTCTTTTTTCCCCTCTATGTGTTCCTCTTTTTTTTCCTCCTCCACACGTTTCCCTCTTTTTTTCCCCTCCACGCGGTTCCCTCTTTTTTTCCCCTCCACGCGGTTCCCTCTTTTTTTCCCCCCCACGCGTTTCCCTCTTTTTTCCCCTCCACGCGTTTCCCTCTTTTTTCCCCTCCACGCATTTCCCTCTTTTTTTCTCTGCGTGTTTCTCTTTTTTTTCTCTACACGTTTCTTTTTGCCTCTTTCATATTTTTTGTTTTTCTCTTTTTCCTTTTCTCTTTTTCCTTTTCTCTTTTTCCATTTCTCTTTTTCCATTTCTCTTTTTCCATTTCTCTTTTTCCATTTCTCTTTTTCCATTTCTCTTTTTCCATTTCTCTTTTTCCATTTTTTCTTTTTCCATTTTTTCTTTTTCCATTTTTTCTTTTTCCATTTTTTCTTTTTCCATTTTTTCTTTTTCCTTTTTTTCTTTTTCCTTTTTTTCTCTTTTTTCTCTTTTTTCTCTTTTTCCTTTTTTTCTTTTTCCTTTTTCCTTTTTTTCTCTTTTTCCTTTTTTTCTCTTTTTCCTTTTTTCTCTTTTTCCTTTTTTCTCTTCCTTTTTTCTCTTTTTCCTTTTTTCTCTTTTTCCTTTTTTCTCTTTTTCCTTTTTTCTCTTTTTCCTTTTTTCCTCTTTCCTCCTTTTTTTCTTTTGTATATTAGCTTAGTGTGTGTGTGTAAGGAACACTGATGTCTGAATGTTTTCCCCATATGCTTGACTACTCTTTCCTCCCTGTATCTATTTCAGTCAACTGTTTTTACCTCCCAGTCAGCACACAATTCATAACTAATTCATGAAACAGTCCTTTAACACATTCCCAATGTACGAAATCTGAAACCAAAAATTCCTGACCTTGTCTTCGTTTTCTTTTTTTCTTTTCTCTCCTTTCCCCTCTTCATTCCTTTGGTAGCCCTTGAAAAACACTCAGCTGCCCTACCTTGGGAGATTTTATTCCAACAACACTGGTGACATTTTCTATAAGAAAAACCTCACCGCTTTTAGGTTGATGCCTAGATGTTCACTATTACAGATATCAAAGAATGTGAATTCAGAAACTTCTTACAATTTGAGCTTTGTTTTTTTTTTTTTTTTTTTTCTTTTCTTTTTTCTACCAACTGTGTTTCCTCATAGTTACAATTCCTAACTGAATTGTTAAATTTTTTTTGTTTTTCGTTTTGCATTTTGTAACATTTACTACTGTTAATCATCACCTGTTCTTTAGCAGTAATGTGTTGCGCCATTCAGAGCAGCAAGTCCTGGGAACATCAACCTGAAAGAATAGTTGGAAATGACATGTATACCATACATTACAACCATGTAATCCCTACAGCCACCTACTTTGAAAATGCTGCTGTGAAACCTAACAGTTATATGGAATAAGTCAGAAAAAGTGGCAACCTTGGTTGAAGTGAGTGTCCCTAATGATGGAGGTCTGAACAGAGCTGGAAGGGAGAAACAGACCAAATATCAAGGTCTCATGTATGGTATGAAAAGAAACTGGAATCTTAAGAGATATCAATCATACCAGTTATTATAGGTGCTACAGGACTTATGAAGAAAAACCTGAAGTCCTACCTAACTAATATTCCTGGTGAACCAAGTGCAAAAGAGATCCAGACAATTGCACTTAAGAGAATAGCAAGCATACTAAAAAGAGCTCTCGGTTGGTTTCAATAAAAAGCAGGGCAATGTTGGTAGCTGGTTTGGCTTCCCCATACCCAGTGTTACAATCTTCAAAGGAAGAAAATTACAAAAAGCAAGATAATGACTTCGAAGTGGATTTATTGAACTTTCTTATCTTACCAATAGTCTTCAGATGATTGAACACTGTTGAAATACTGACATTAAGTGCCTGGAACTTTTCTTTTCTGATTTCTATCTATCTCACAGAGTATCCTCCTTTTTTTTCTTATTCCTTCAATTTCCCATAATTTTTTGTGGTTTACAGAACCCTTTTTTTTTCCTTTTCTTTTTTTCTTATTTTAATAAGAGAGCAGGTGGTGCCTTACCATTTCACAAAGAGAGAAACAAGAAAATAGACCAGATTCTATTCTTTATTTTATTATTTTTTTTTTTAATTTTCTCTCTTGTTAAACTGAGACCTTGTTAAATGCTTTTCTTTTACTGTTTTGGTCTATCGTCTGCCATTGGTTAGGGCATAGAGTTGATAGTCAGAGAAATATGGCTGGAATACATTATCCTGGAAGAAAGGAGAAAGAAGGCCACTGCTGACAACAAAAGTAAATGAAACAAAGAAATATGAAGAAAGAAAATAGAATTTTAAGAAATAAATCAACGAAAATATAAAAATGTACACTGAATTACAAAATGGGGGTGGGGGCGAGAGGGCAAAAAATGGCTTAGAACATTTGAAAACTGGCAATAAAGCCTGAATTCACTCATTGGGGGAAGAGAAATGGGTCCAGGATAAAAATGAATAGATAGAAAAAACAAAATGGTATCATCAGTTTCTAGTTAAAGGGATGACAAACTTGACTGGATTTTTAAGGAAGAGGAAATCACTTGGTATTAAATCTTACATAAAGGAAAGTTGTTTGTGTCTTCAATTAAAAGTCAGAAACTCCACAAGACACACCCACAATGCTGATATATTCTTTTTCAGCATTTCCACATACAGGATATGAGCATATTTAATATATATATGCTTTTTGTTTTTGTAATACGTTTTAAATGAATTTGATTATTTACGAAAGTGCATTTTTACCTAAATGCGAGTTGGGAATAATTTTCCTTTTAACCAATTTGGTACTCCCATATGAGGAGCGGCATATATATTGTTTTTTTTTTTTTTTTTTTTTAAATGTAATATATTATTATATTTAAAATTATATTAAAAAAATACTATATATATATATATATATATATATTCTTTTATCTGTGATAGGGAAGGGTATATATTGTTGATGGGATTATTCCAATATTTTCCCCCTAATTTCAATGCAATTACCAATTCAGATTCTTTATAAATCTTAAATATTTAACTATGGAGTCGTTACTTTTTTCCCCCCGATTATCATAAACACCTGTTAGATGTGCTGGTATTTTCTCAAACATAAAAATACACTTGTGAGAAATGATGTATAGATTTTAATATTACTGGTAGTTTAAAATCAATATTGATTATTTTATTATGACTACCAGCAGTGGAATATTTTGCTTTATACAAAATTAAATAAGAAAGACAAAAGAATCGTATTTGGTATCAGAAAATAGTCACAAATTTTTCCGATTTTTCCGATTCCAATTAATTATCCAATGTACACACTAGTTTTCTATTTGGTTGTCTATAATACTGTATAACAATTCTAGTTTATAATAAAGGACAGATCTATAAATTTGGGACTATTGAAGCCTTATGAGATCTAGAATAAGAATTTTGTTTTGATTCAGGTAACATAAATTTTCTTATAAACAGCTCTTTGGGGAAACTTTAACTACACACGAAAAAGAGGTGTTTACCTCCAATTTTAAAGAAATTTAAATCCTAAGTGAATCACATATTTGTATAATTTTGCTAAATTACCTCCATTTATTTATTCATTTTTCTTTTACTGTCTCTCTTTCTTCCACCCCTTTTTATTTTCTTTTTCTTTTCCATATATATATATATATATATATAGTGTGTGTGTGTGGCTTTCTTCAGTTTTAACATACTTATGGATACCCACTGTAAGGGTGCCTGCGCGTGAAAATGCCTCTCCTGAGTAAACATTGTTGCATACCAGTGGCAAGTTGAGGTATAGGACGACTGGAAATAATGCCTAGATGAGCGGAGAGCACATACAGCACCTAGAATTCCCATCTGGTACTAGCCAGTCTCAACGTTGCTTAACTTCGGTGACCTGGCGAGAACCTGTGTGTCAACATGATTATGCCGTGTGTGTGTGTGTGTGTATATATATATATATATATATATATATATATGTCATTGACTGGAGCTGTGATTCTGTCAGTTTTTTTTTGTTCTTTTTGTAATGTTTATGTGGTATGTAGCATAACATCACATTCTAATGGGAAGCATTTTTTCTATGAAAAACACTTGGATGACTGGTGGAGCAGGGGTGATGATTTTAAACCCTGAAACAGTCAAGGATTTACATTTCATCAGTGATGGCCAACCTCCTGAATGATTAAAGATTAAAATAAAATGTTATTTGAAGGTTTGTTTGCATACAAGGTGAGGGTGGGGTATTTGCTAAAAATGTGTTTGAACTCTATTTGGTCAAGGTACTTGCAAAACCCATTTTTTGGTTTGCATGATCCTCTGAATAATTAAAGGTACACAAGTACTACATTAGTTTTTCACCTTTACAAGTGTTGTTTGTTTTTTGTTGTTGAGCTTTTTTTTTTTACGCATGTATCTTACATAACTTTTTTCTTTTACTTTATGATAGGCTGCAATTCTGGTGCTCTTCAACCTCGGTTCCGTCCTGTTTATTCTACCTGCAGTTGTCAGTTGGGATTTGTATCGCAGAGAGGACAAACGCATCGATGTTTTCTGCTGTTCACAAAGGTAAGAATCCTTATCTTTGACTAAGTGATTAAATAAGAAAATAGAATTTTATGAATATCCAAAAAGTGACTGCCTCACCTGCCTTTTTGAAAAAAAAAAAAAAAATCTAAATAAAATAAAAATCAAGGGAGCTAATTAAATAATAATTCATACTAGATTTGTGTTGAAATGCTTACAAATTCCTATTAATCACTTAAAAATGATTTTCTTTATAAAAATAAAACCACTTGATCAATTTATGTGATTTTTGCAATGATATTTTCATGGGTATGGACATCCTTTCGAAGAAAGCCTGCTCAACCTGGCCATGTATATGTGTGTATATATATGTATGTATGTATGCTATATGCATATACATAAGATTTTACAAACTCCGAAATTTTGATATCCTTACTATATATTTTAATTTTGAATAATTGCTTTTTTTTTTTTTTTTTTTTTTTTTTTTTCAAGTTAATGTTTTTACTATCTTTTTTTTTTTTCCATTAGTGCAATTGCTAACCAGGTGATCGAGTTGACCCCTAATCGGGAAACTGACCATAAAGATCACAGTCCTCCTCATTCTGGATATGGTGGTCCAACCCACTTGAGCATCCCTTACTCTCCATCCAGTGTGTCCATACACCAGACAGTGACACGTATTTCAGTGAATGGATCTCATCCAGTCACATGTCTGGCTAAACAGGCACCTGAGCAGCGGCCAGTCATGCAAGTTGCACCCTCAACAAGGTGCACAACATCAGAAAAAGCACTTTCTCTCTCTTCTCCTCCTCCTCCTCCTCCAACACCACAGCAACAACCATCACAACATACTGTCACTTTTCCTTGTGAGTATTCATTACTGTGTTTTTTTCTTTTGTTTTTTATTTTTAATATACACTTGTATTAAAAAATATATATATCCATGATTATCTGTCATAATTTCAGTTAGAGCTTTTATACCAAGTTAAATTTCGATTAACTAATGAACATTACCAGATGGGATGTTTTAATTATGTGAGCAATTTATTGTTTGTATACTTAATAACCAGGAAAAAATAAACCAAATTCTTTGCAGGAAGTTTTTTTTTTTTTTTTTTTTAACCTTTCCAAACTTCAAAATAAATCAAGTATTTTAATAGGACGGGTTGGGGATTTTTGTTGCAGCTTTTGATATTAGATAATAAAAATTAAATTTAATAAGTTTTTAACATAAAAAAAATACTTTTGGATTTTTTTTACAGTAGTAATTGTGAAATTCAGTTTGTCATTTATCAATTAAGGTTTTGGTAGAATTTTGTTTCTAGAAGAATTTGTTATTCTATTTTCTGAAAGCTTCTTTCCCCCCTCCCCAAATCATCATAAAACTATGAATAAATAATGTACTTTCAAAATATTCAATATCTTAATCTTTAAAACTTCTGATATGAATGCATATTACTAAATAAACCTTTTTACAAAAGCAACAAAACATTATTTCCTATTGCATTATATATTAGGCATATTAAAATGCATTTTTTATTTTCTTTCAGCTGGCTGTCAATCAAACACCTCATCTCGCCAGTGCCTTGCGTCTGAAGATCCTGTCACCTGCAAGAGTCGTTGTGCACAAGCTCAACAAAAATGCTTCAACCTCTCTCTTACCTATCTTGTAAAGAAACTTTATGGGCCTTGTTTACAAAAAAAATCAGTCAAGGTAAGTCATACAAGTTATCAAATGTATTTAGGTAATAAACCTTCCTTTCGACATTTTTTTATTTTATAATGAAAATACACATGCCTAAAGGAAGGTTTGTTGTGCAAATAATATACTTGTTTCTTGTCCAGAATTCCCTCTATATTAAAAAACAAAAATAAAGAAAAATTTGTATGATATACATACCTGTGACAAAACAAAAATATCATATTCCAAAATTCACGTAAATTGAGCAAGTAGTTTTATTTTACAATAAGAAAATCAGATTTTATGAGCATCCAAAGAGTAACTTTCGCCTGTCATTTTGAAAAAAAAACATTTGTATAGGGTGTTTTTTGGGGAGTGGGGGTTGAGAGACGGCAAACTAAATAAATCACAGAAAATATGTGGTTTATTCCAAAGATTAATTTTTGGCATTTATAATTTGAGTACAGTTTTGGTCATATGGCTCCTACAGCTTGCACATATATGGCATAATCAAGAGTTCCAATTTTCACAAACTCTGCACATTAAATTAGGTTATATTTTGTCAATAACATGTCAAATGTTGTCTTCCAAGTGGTCTATTGTGTCTCGTTTATCGGCATCAACATGAAACTTTACATATCAAAATAATCGAACAAGGTTAAGTCGCATGAACTACGTAACCAATTAACAGGTCCATTTCAAGAAAATATCATTCAGCACGTTTTTTTTTCAGTGAATTGATCGTGTCGTGCACTATGTGGCTCCATCCTGCTGAAACCACATAATGAATTACCAAACCAAGCTGAACTCAAAATAACCGATAGTTTCCAAATCTGACTGAAATTAAAGAAAATAGTTGAGAATTTAAAGTCTGTTACCTCTAAAAGCATCCTATAGTTTTTTTAATTTTCCCATTTACAAGAAGTTCTGGATTTGATTTTTTTTTTTTTATATATATATAGAGACAAAGATTTGATTGATTGTATTTTACAGCAATTATTTGACCATATATATTTTCTTCTGTTTCAGGTATTTACCATAGTTGTATACATATTTATCTCAATTGTTAGTCTCTATGGTGCCATTCAAGTCAAAGATGGTCTTGACATGACTGACATTGTACCACATGGAACTGCAGAGTACAGCTTCTTGGAGGCAAAATCCAAATACTTTGGATTTTATAATTTCTTTGCTATTACAAAGGTACATAATTTTTTTTTTTTTTCTTTTTTACAATTGCATTTTTTCATCTATAATATCTGTGGGTTGTCTCCCCTTGTTTAATAATTTTGAGTAGCTGACATTTTTATTTCTCTTTTAGTTTTATGACCTTTTCTTTTCATAAGAATTTCAAGCCACTGTCAATGTTTAGCTATTATTGGCTCGTTTGACTTTGTGTGGGAATTTTTATGACTTTTGGTTTTTATTTATATTTTTTATTTACACTTATTTAAAAAAAAAATTTTTTTTTTTTTTTTGTCAGGGTAATTTTGACTATGCGCGTGACCAGAAATTACTCTATTCCTATCACAAGGCATTCCAACAGGTCGAACACATAATCAAAAGGGAGGATGGTTCTTTACCAACATTTTGGTTAGAACTTTTCAGAGAGTGGCTTTCAGGTAAGATTGGACTATTAAATCTTTTTATTTGTAATTATCTCCTGCATATTTTTATGATTTTAAAGTGGATTATTTTTGTGTCTTAATTCAAATCATTTATATATTTTTATTTCATTTTTTCCTAACCAGATTTACAGAATGAATTTGATGACAATGTTGCTAAGGGATGTATTGGGCAAAAAACTTGGTATGACAATGCAACTGAAGGTGCAATTTTAGCTTTTCGCCTTTTGGCTCAAACAGGCAATGTGGATGATCCCCATGATATCAGTCAGGTATTATTATAAGTTACTTCTCTCTCTCTCTCTTATATATATATATATATATATATATATATATATCTCATTCCCCCTCTTTCTCACATTTCTCTCATTCCCCTCCCTCATTCCTCTCTCTTTCATACAAAAAGCTTCAGATGTCCTTATGTGTTTCTGACAGTAACACTAGTATCAACTAATAAGTGATTTATCAGTCAAACATTTATTTCAAGTTTTTTTGTTTTTTTTTACTTTAATACAAGAAAGTGGCAGTTTAGAACTTGAATAGCATTCAAATAAACAAAAGTATGAAGTCATAAAAGCAGTTTAAGCAAATCTCAATTCTGTAAAAAATATAAAAACATTAATAAAATGTCCTGACTCTGATTTTTTTTTTTTTTTTTTTTTTTTTTGCAGGTGCGCAAAATTCGACTTGTAAAAGATGGCATCATTAATCCATCGGGTTTCTACAATTATTTGTCTGCTTGGCGTGGCACTGATGTCTTGGGTTATGATTCTTCCATGGCTGACTTTTACCCATCCCCCAACCCTTTTGTTCATGACTACAGGGATCGAAGTCTTGACAGTAAGTAAACAATAGTTTATGTATTCACTCTTATTCACCCCAAACAAGGCATATTGCCCCTTGGATGTAAGTGGCTACTAGTTGGGATTATGTCTACAGGGGACTGTGAGGAGTTAAGCACACAGATGTCTGTTTACATTTAAACTTCTGCATGTTAGTACAATTACATAAACAGGGGAGAATTCCAAAGTCTAGCAGCCTGTTTGGAGTAGAATGCTTTCGAGCATCTACGGACTTCAACAGTGAAGGAGTAGGGTTCTGCTGGTTTTTTTTTTTTTTTTGGTTAGTTGGGGAGTATGTACAATGTTAAAGTACTATGAGTTCATTGGTGCATATTCTATTAAAAGTACTTGTAAAAACGAGCACAGGAGTTCAACATTGCAGTGATGGGACAGAGGTTGGAGCATGGGTGATAGTGCAGGAGCATGGGAGAAATATATATATTCCGAAAACTCATCACTTTCATTAATTGCTAATAAAAAAAAAAACTGTTCTTTTTAGTAGAAGGGTGATCTTCTGTCTAATATTCATCAAACATGTAATGTCTTATAAACCCTTTCAATGTTCACAAAAGATCGAGAATCTAACGAATTTGTCTTTGTTCTGAATCTTTTATGAACATTGTAAAGATTTAAAATTTAGTTTTTCTGTTCAATTTTTACTAAAATCTCTGAAATCAGTCCTTTGATAAATGTAAGTTGATAGGAAATCTTCAGCTTCTAAAATTAATTCAAGAAAACAAAAAGGTTTCACGTTACTAAATATTACTTTTACTAATTCTGAAACGAGCAGTGACTCAAAACTGCACTTAGTGCAGGTATACTGGCTGTGAATCCTCATCTCAATTAAAGCACTTGGAAATTTCCTTGGTATATATTCCAAACAGAAGTTTGACTTCATGATGGGTAACAGAGCATTGAACTCAGGAATATATTTTTTTCCTGGAATAGAAAAACAAATTAAGAAACCTTAAAAGGGCAAGTAAAGTACTCTCTAGCCTTAGTGTGTAATCACTAGGGCTGTGACAACAGCATATTCTTTTCATTGTTTTGATTCTCAGGTATATATCTATTGATATCTTATGTTTTTATGTAGAGTGATTAATTTTGTCTAACTGTGTCGGATATATACTCGAGAGTCAAAACAATGAAAAGAATATGCTGTTGTCATAGCCCTAGTAATCACCTAGAGATGGTGTCTTGAAAAAGCATTGGTCATCCATTTGTGTTGGCATCTCAAAGAAAATGATTGGTGCTTCTACAGAATTGGGACGAGATTTTGTAGTCGATAAATGGAGTTTTCAAATAGAAAACAATGGTTCCTACTGATTTTTTGTCACTTCTAATAAATTACAATGTTAACTTTCAAATTATGCAGCCGAAATTACCTGAATATTATTGAATTATTAAATAAAACAACTTTAGTCATGTTAGCAGGTGAAAAATTTTGGCCATTTTGTTTAAATCAAAACGGAAAATTATCTCCCTTTTGAACTCTCCTGTGTCTTATGATGGTTTTCATCATATTCTATTTTTATTTTCTTTAATAAATAGTTTTCTACCTTATTAATTTTCGTAATTTTTTTATATAATCATCTTTATAATACGAGGAATATGTAGATACCATTGTTTACATGTGAAATTCAGCATTACGATTTCCGAAATTTCGTCCCAATAGTGTAGAAGTGCCGAATGATTTAATGCAAATTTTGTACACATTTATTTTTATCAATTTTTGATTAATTTATCTTGAATTTTTGTTTGTTTTTTTTTTCCAGTTCATAAATCTCATCCACTTCAATATGCACAATTACCCTTTTACCTGACAAATCTTTCAAACACCAGTGACATCATAGAAACAGTTGAGGTAAGTCATATTTCTATTCTTTCTTTTGTTAAATTTATTAATACCTACAAGTATAGGTAACAACTTTTGTTCACTTAATTGTATATGACAACTCTTTTAAAATAAGTATTACCTTTCTGCAAAAAATGATTATAAAATAATTGAAATGGCTTATTTTAAATAAATCATTTATGCCAAAATAATCATGTTATCAACTTTTTAATTTTGTAAAAAAAAAAAAAAAAATTCCATGAACATATTAAGGTTTTAAATGTATGTTCTTTTATATTTTTCAGCTTATCCGTTCAATATGTGATGAATTTGAAAAAAAGGGTCTTCCTAACTATCCTCATGGAGTACCTTTCACCTATTGGGAACAGTACTTGCATTTACGAACATATCTTAGTCTATCCGTTGTCTGTATACTTGTTGTCACGTTCCTAGCAATTGCAATCATCCTCATGAACCCCTGGTTAGCATTTATCATTGTAAGTTGAATTCAATACTCAAAATTTAATTAATTTTTCAATGTATTTATGTTTCTTATCAGTGACCATTGGTTTTCTTTCGGGTTTGGGTGGCAATAAACCTCAATTACTATTGTCATCATTATTATTTTACATTTTCATTTATTTATTTTTATTTATTTTTTTCTTACCAGGTATTCATCCTTTCTTTTATGGTGTTCCATTTACTTGGTTTTATGGGTCTTGCCGGTATTAAATTAAGTGCCGTACCCGCAGTTACACTCGTCATTGCTGTTGGTATTGGCATGGAATTTGTCGTACATGTATGCATGGTAAGTAGTTCCATCTATTTTTCTTCTGTTGAATCTAAATTAGGAGATAAAGTATAAATTCAATGTCGCAATTATGTTAGCAATTGAAAGTAACGAGTTTAGCATAACACTCGGTATCTGATGTCATTTAAATGCTGTACCTTTCAACAAAATGTTTAACTTTTATATGCCAAAAATAATAAAGTTTTATGCATTTTTTTCTTTTTACAGGGATTTTTAACTTCTGTTGGTAATCGCAATAGACGCATGTTGATGTCATTGGAGCATACGTTTGCACCTGTTGTTCACGGAGGCATCTCTACACTTCTTGGCATCATCATGTTGATGGGAGCAGAATTTGATTTTATTATAAAGTAAGTCAATTTAAAATGTCAAATCTCTTAGGGTTTAATAGAATTACAGTTTTATTTAAAAGCACCAATGAACCATAATACTTGACTTTTTGTGTACTTGTATATTAATTCAAACCAGATTAATTTTTAATCAGTTTAAAAGGCTTCAAAACTATGTTAAATTTTGAATGATTACAAAGTTGGAGAAAGGGCTGCCATCTGTAATTTATTAATGGATAAAATGGGCCGAGGTATTTTTTTTGCGTTATGAACTATCAAAATTAGAAAGGGAGTTTAAAGCATTTAAACTGATGAAGAGAAAGTAATTTCTGACATAAAATTAAAGTTTATAGGCAAACAAAAGTTGAGTATTATCATTTGTGCTCTTAAATCAAAGGAAAACGTGAATATTCCAAAGTGCTTTGTCTTATCAAAGAATTTTTTCTTTTTTTCCTTTTTTCTTTTTTTCCTTTTTTCTTTTTTTCCTTTTTTCTTTTTTTCCTTTTTTCTTTTTTTCCTTTTTTCTTTTTTCCTTTTTTCTTTTTTCCTTTTTTCTTTTTTTCCTTTTTTCTTTTTCCTTTATTCTTTTTTTTCCTTTTCTTTTTTCCTTTTCTTTTCCTTTTCTTTTCTTTTTCTTTTTATTTTCTTTTCTTTTTTTTCTTTTCTTTCTTTTTTCTTTTCTTTCTTTTTTCTTTTTCTTTTTTTTTTCTTTTTCTTTTTTTTTTCTTTTTCTTTGTTTTTTTTATATATCTAAAGGTTTTCAATAAATTTCAGTAAAATTTTGAAATGTGCACTCCTTAAGCAGTTTCTGATTTCATTGATGTATTCAACTTTAATCTTTCTGATTCAAAATTGAATTCTTTGGTAACTTTCCCTTTTTGATCAACCGAAAGCGTAGTAATATTGTTGATATGTGGGCCCTCCCCCCAATTTATTTTCTTTATAAATTTAACAGATAAATTATTTTGGGTTTAATTTTAAATCTAATTTTTCACATTAACGATAGTTCTAACAATCTCTTGAGATTGAATGCGAATACATTATTTTTATTCATATATTTATAATACCTAAACTATTAATATAATTATTTACATTTAGAGAAGCTTGATTATGTATTTCTTATGTACATACTACCTGAGGAGTCTTTCTGTTTTGTTCTCAATTAACTTCTTATTAGAAAATATTTACATTTTGAAATGCTAATTCGACAAAGGAATGTCATGAAATCAATTTTGCAATAAAATCACTTAAACTTTTACAAATGTAATTCCCATAAATAATTTAGAGGGAAGGGGGAGGTTGATGATGAAATAGCATTGTATGTAATGTATGTTCAAACAACTTGCATACTATTCATTTTTTTTTTTTTTTCATTCTAGTGAAGTTTAATTGAATCATTACATTGATTGTTTAAAATATTTTTATTCAATTATAACAACTCTACTTGTTACTGAGTACTATTTATAAACATGAATTTTATTGGATCAATAGCAATACAATCATAAAAAAAATTGTATCATCTCAGAAACGATCGTACATTGATTGGTTGCTGTTGAATTCTTGGAGTCTAAGTTAATGATTTTTCCATAAATCGTTTTACCTTTTTATATAAGGTGCAGCAGAAATATTTCCTACATTGTATGTGTAGAATTCTGACTGTTCGATCAGACAATTCCAAGGCCAATGCATGTTTGAGAGTTGAATGTGTAGGAGACTGGGTAACAGAAAGTCTCGCTGTGTTGCACTTACAGATTCACTCACCCTTCTTCAAAATCATTTCTATAGTAAAAGCACGATGTGCACCAGTCCACATCATATTGCTTGATGAGGGTACCTGAAAAAAAAGGTCAATTTATTAGTGAAATGAAAACATTGGTACTTGCATAAGTTCATTAGCAACATATAGTTGAAAATTTAAAATGTAAGGTTCCTGCCGCACCCTGTATTAGTTAAACAAAAATGACACTAAAAGACTCCCGAGCAGCACTCAATAGACACAACTACAGGGTGGTCAAAAAGTCAGGTTACATGTTAAAGGTAGAAAAAAACAATATGATCCATTATAATCTCTATTCGTTTAATATTATTTGTTTAAATATTTGAGTGTAATATATAAACTACCCCTCCTGATTTCTGGCTTTGGGGCTATGTAAAGGATAGGGTTTATGGCAAGAAGCCTGATACAATAGCGTCTTTAAAGTTATTTATTGAAGAGGAGATTGCGCGGATATCAGCTGACATGATTACACATGTTACACAATCAGTGGTTAATCGCTTCCAGCGATTGATAGAGAGAAATGGACGACAATTAACAAAATAAACATATTTCATGTTTGTTTCATTTTACATTTCAATGTATGGTACTTAAATATACGTGTATTACTAATATCGTTTTTCTTTAAAATGTTACCTGACTTTTTGACCACCCTGTAGTTCAACATAAAATGACTGCGTTTTCTTGTAAAGAAGTTAAATGATTTATTTGTCTTTGTAAGATTTTGGTTTCACCAATTTAAAAAAAAAAAAAAAAAAATAGAAAATTTAGTTTATTTTACAGGATTTAAAACAAAAAGATTGTTTGAATGAAAGTTAAAAAAGTGTGTGTGTGAGTGTATCTATCTATCTATCTATTATAGTAATGAAATACGAGATGTTCTAACCATGTTAATTTTATGCTTGTCTACATATGTGTAATCAAGAAAGTTGAATTTGCTGTAGCAAAAAGAAAAGCAAAATTCTTTTGTATATACAATGGAGTTGAGAGGAAAAGGGTAAAACTGAACCCTGGTGTGAGCTATTGTATAAAAAAAGAGGGTGAATCACTAAAGTGTTAGTTTGGCTTAGATAGGTCAAGAAATAAATCCTTTAATGTGAATACATTTGTGAGAACTTGGGTGGTAGAGATGGTAGGTGGGGGCTTGAAAGATATGGCAGTCAGATTGGCTGGCCAGACCACCCATATTGCAACACAGCCAGTGACACTTATATGCCAGTACACCCTTTCTTTCTTCCTCTCCCTTAAGCAGCCAAGGTGCCTGCCAAGGAAAGAAAGCTGTAAACATCCTCAGCCACCCCCCCTCTCTCTCTCACTCATATACACCAGGCAATCTAGCCTACCCATACCTTAAAACTCTTATGTTAGCCTTTACTAGCCCCATTGGTGTCAGGATACATAAAAGTCAAAAAAAAAGAAAGAAAGAAAAGAACACTAACCAACAAGGCAGCCAAAAGACATTAGACATGACTGGACAATCTTTTTTTCTTTTTTTTTTTTTCTTTTTTTTTTTTTTTTTTTTTTTTTTTTAACTAAAGAAAATTTATGTAAAAGCAAAATAGTTTAAAGTAAGAAATCTGAAAACCAACTTATTGTAATATTTTTTTTTAATTTGGGAGGAAAGAAAAAACATAAAATATTTAATGCCAATAAGAATGCAACAGACTGAGAAAAAATACATACTTTTTGATTTTTTTTTTTTTTTTTTACTGGATTTAAAACCTACACCTTCTGTCCAAAATGACAATGGAAAAAAAAAATTATGCTTTACCAATGTTTGCACTCACTATTTATCTAGATATATTACTAAAATATTCATATAAAATCATAGAATTATGTAATTAAATTTTTCATTTATAAATTATTTTTGATGTGTTAAATAAAAGTGAATATCCACGATTTACTTTTTATTATAGAGGTGAAGGTTTCTTTCTAAATTTGTTTGAAATGGTTGTCTGACTTGCTTTTTGCTTTCTCACTCCCCCTCACTACTGGAAATGGTTTCAGAGGAGGGAGAAGAAAATGGCACTCGTTTTTATTTCCTAAGTGTTGCGTGATTGGACACAAGTACATATATTTAGTCAATAAATGTGCAGTGGTTTTTATGTAAAGTAAATTATAAACTGATATTGCATTCTATTGTTTCATTTTGTCAAAAAAAAGAAAGTATTATCAAATATATAAATGTTCATAAAAAAAAATTGAAGTAGGTGTTTTTTTTTTTGTTTTTGTTTTTTTATTAAGTAAAAAGAATAAGATAAAAGTTAAAGACCTGAAGTATTAAATCTCTTTTCAACCATTCCCAGGAAAAAATCAACTCTAGAGAATTGTCAGGGGAAATACTTCCTCCTCCAATGGGTGTGGGGAGGTTGTAGGGTTGTTTTTTTTTTTTTTTCTAGGTTCATTGGAAAACCAAATGTTCTGGTAAATCTTTTAGACTCCAGTGTAGGTTCAGACATCAGCAGGGAATGGCACATCTGTGCTTGTTTGATGAAGGACCACACAATATGCTCGATTTGACCCTAGTGGCCCTTATTTGCACCTGGAAAGAGGACAACCCAGACACAGGCACCCCCATTTCTGATTTTTTTTTTTTCTTATCCTTTCCTCAAGCTGAGCATTGGGCCATGAAGGACATCTTTTCTTCTTCCCTTTATTCATCATACAATTAATTTAATACTTTGTTCCTAACTTCCTTCTCTATTTCACCACATTAAGGAGAGAAAACAGTTTTCAGCACTAAAAAGCTCTAATAATGATAATTATAGATTTTTTGTAATGCCTGAAGAGAGTGGCCAGGTCTACTGTTGTACACCATAGACAAATATGTAAGGTGAAAATAATTATAATGGTGCAATGCCAAGTGACCTTAGCACAAAAGAAAGGAACAATAAAAAAAAAATAATAATACAGAACATTAAGAATGAGGAAGTGTTGTGACAATTAGTAAAAAAGTATGAGTAAAATTTTTAGGACAATTGGAGAAAAAAAAAAAGACAAAAAGCTCACCAGTATCAAAATAAATGATAGGAGTAATCATATCTTTAAAAACATTTTGTAAGGTTAATTTGAAAATACTAGAAAACCAAATCATGTTATGAAATGAAGAAAAAAAAAAAATGATTGGAATCCTTTAATAAAATATTTCATAAGAGAAAAAAATGATTTTAATCATTTAATAAAATATTTTATAACATTTGTTTTTCTAATGTTTTTAAATGAATCAAAATAAATTTATGGTTAGCATTAAATTTGTTGATTTCCCCGACAAAAGAGAATGGACCTGTAAATTCACCCTTGTCCGTTCATCTGTCTGCACTTTTCTCAATAACTATGCCTTGGAATTTAAAAAAAATTTTGCACAAACATTAAACATGATACGAGTAAAAAAGTAACAGAACGGATTTTCCAGGAAAACTTTGGTTGCCCCTCCCTGGGAGTACCTTTTAGGTTAAAATGGCTAAAATTAACACTTTTGTGTTTATTAAAAAAATTGATGCCTTGGATTTTTATAAAACTTTCCGAAAAGTTGTAACTAACTGATTCCTATATAATTTTGTTTGTCTATACTTTGCGATAACTCTTGGATGTGCCCCAGGGGCTCTTTTAGGGCTAATAAAAACACTCCATTTATGGGATTATTTTACCATATTTGTCCAAAATTTTCTGTATGTCTATTTAGCAGTTTTGCATGGTGCTGAACTCAAATTTAAATGTTAAGGCCTTGGAGACTTTTGGGGCTAAATGGAGGGGGGGCAGTGCTGAACTTAGTCATTTTTTTATGCCTCGTTCACTGTGCATTCACAGGGGACCATGCATGCTTCATTTGTTTTAATCTAGTTCCTATAAAGGAATGTTGAAAAGTTTATATAT
Source organism: Euprymna scolopes (assembly GCF_053919585.1). NCBI lineage: Eukaryota > Metazoa > Mollusca > Cephalopoda > Sepiida > Sepiolidae > Euprymna > Euprymna scolopes. The sequence goes on along the minus strand of NC_136484.1, from coordinate 54,851,618 downwards.
TAAGCACCACAATTAGTATTCATAATTGGTGTTTCATGTTATTAAAATGAACATTGAGATATTGAATTTCAAGTAAAACTAATGGTATATCTACTTAATTGTAATGTCACAGTAACGAATATATCCAAAAATTATGAAAAACAAAGTAGAAAATTATTAATGAAAATAGCTTTTGAAGACAATTAGCGAACATTGAGTTCTGATTAAAAAAAAAAAAAAAAAAAAAAAAAAAAGAAACCAGAGTTCCACTCATAACATGGGAGGTAATAATTTTGTGAAATCTTAGGCCAATTTAGCAAAACTCAATTTTTGCTAATTGTCTTCAAAAACTATTTTCAGTAATATTTAATTTTCCATCTTATGATTTTTTTAATAATTTTTACATATATTCATTTCTACGACATGACAATTAAAATTTGGTTTTACTCAAAATTCAGTATTTAGATGTTAGAACTTTGCTCTAATAATGAAGAAGAACCTCATAATTTTATTATATCCAACATTCCAAGAGCTTTTCATGCTAAATTTAGTGCAATTGCTTGTTTTTTGTTTTTTAATCTTTTTTAGTATTCTATTTTGAGTCAAGGTATTTCAATGAACATGATCTACTAAATGTAATTAAATTTTCCACAATACTTTTTAATGTACTCTTTTATTAAAATAAAATTAACCAGTTTTGGTTTGTTTTGAGGGTCATCCCAATGATAATCTTGTCTGGACAAACTTAATTTATAGTTTTATTTAGTGATGCTCCATTATGTTTGATCTAGTTTTGATATAATATAAATATATGCAAATGCAATATATATATATTTTTTTTTTTTTTTTTTTTTTTTTTTTGTAAAATTGAAAAATATCAGAATATATACAAACATCAATAAGTCTGTGCAATCCAATATATATATATATATATATATATGACTACTTCATTTAATCACATAAATTAATATACGAAAGTATTATTTTATGCGTAAACTTTAAGTATTTACTTCGACAGTACTCAATACATAGGTAGTAAGTTATAAAAATATATATGGCAATTAAGCTACACAGAATATTCCATATATTTTTATAACTTACTACTATATATATAGAGTAAGTATAGAGAGAGAGAGAGATTTTATTATTTCTATCTTTATTATTAAAAGGATTTCCTCAGAAAGAAGTTAAGGATGTTAGTTTTGGACTGGTTCCCCTCTCGCCAATCTTTCTCAAAAACCACTCGTCTAGTTGAAACTACTGTCAATAACTTTCCCCACTCTAACTGTGCCTAAATCAAAACGTAGATTCCATGAACAAAACTTCTTTCTTAGAGCTGCACGTCTGTGGAACTCTCTTCCGTTTGCCTGTTTTCCAGCTGACTACAACTTTGTTGTCTTCAAGTCTAACATAAACAAATTCTTGATGAACCGCCCCCTTAAGTAATCCAATTTAGCAAATTTCCATAAACTACGATATTATCTCATTGATTACTGTACACTCAATAACTCTTATCTTCGAGTGGCCTCAGGGCCTTGATAAGTGGTGATTCCTATGTGAAAAAAAAATAAGTAAATAAATAAATAAGAATGGGGGTGAAGTTGAAGGGAGGAAAGAAAAAGGGAAGGGGGATCAAATTTATTTTCAAACATAAAGTTATCAAAAACTTTAAATAATTTTTAGCGCCCCCCTCCCTGTCTCTTAAATCTTCTTTTCCCAATTTTTAAGAAAAATAAATTCTGTTTTGAGGAAGTCTTCCCTCCTTTTTTTTTTTTTTTTTTTTTTTTTTTATAATAAAGATTCAGATATTAAAATCTCACCAGTTCATTTCATTGTACTATTTTTTCTATGAGTGTGTATGTGTGTACACAGACACATTTCTCTTCCTTTTGTACAAATAACCCATGTCTCCTTCTCTGCTGTAGGCTTGTCTGTTTGGAGATGTTTGTTTATATAGGACCTTTTTTTCTTTTAGATCTGTCTTTAGGTTTTAAAGATTGTGTCAGCTGCTATGGGAATAAGTAAATCCTTCTTTGAGGTCAAACCAAGAAACCCTTCTCTCTCTTTTTTTTCTTTATCAACAATAGGCTTTCACTTAGCTTAGCCCTTCCCACTCCTCCTCCCCAAAATCTACCATGTGGAACTCCTGAATTTTCTTGAAGTGCTAAAAGGGTTGCAAGCTCTGTGTGTGTGTATGGCCCACCCATCTAGCAGGAGATAGAGCTGTACAATTCGCTTCCTTCTCCCTCCTCTCTCAAACTTTTCTTTTATTCTTGTTTTAGTAAAATTTCTTTTTCACTACTCATATACCACATAAGAAAAATTCTTCAAGTATAACTATTGATTAAGCTCTATCTTGCCTGAAGTACATCATTATAAAAATAGCCGTGAACATTTTTTTTCTGTTAACTGCATTAATTTATAAAACACTTTTATGTACTAGCAACATAGTAGCCCTAACTAAAAGCAAGAAACAAAAATAATTAATAGTCTAAAACAGTTGGGGTTTTTTTTTTTTTTTTAAGAATTTTTTAAATCTATTTTAATAGGTTTTCCTTATAAGTTCCAAAAAGTTGTTACAGCTCCAAAACTGAATCCAACAACTCCTGTTTGTAAATATTCATTGATAAAATTTGATATCTTCTCCATTTATAGTGTGAAATACTTGCGGTCATTTTATTGTTTAAAAAAAAACTTGTTCGCTTGTTAAATATGTAATTCTTTACTTTATATATATACTAGCAGGCTGGCCAGCCTTGTCCGGTCATAAAATATGCTCAAATATATTTTAATTTATGCAGATTTTGTATATATTTTATAGGGTCAATACTCTTGATAATTATATTGTACCCAATATATAGGTAGTGACTTCAAAAGTAAAAAATATAACTTGGATGCCATTAGCTAGAATCAAAACCAAAACAGCAATATTTATCATCTGATCTAAGTTAATGCATATATAAAAACTTTTTTAAAAAAATAACTTTAAAGATAAATATATATTTGTACATGCATAGAAATATCACATTTAGTCGACATGCCTGCCAAGTTCCAATTTTTTTCAATTTTGACTCCTTAACAACTATTTTTATCAGCTAAAAACCATATCAAATTTTTTCCACGGATCCAAATTCCCTCTATATCAAGTTTCAAGTCTGTAGACGAAAAATTGACATAGTTGGGTAGACTGTTTTTCACACTAAAACCAACCTTGTGATGTCTAATTTTTTTTTTCCAGATATTATTACAATTGTTATAATATATACTAGGATAAATTTATTTCATTTTTCTTTTTTTTTTTTTTTTTTAATTTTTTTCTTTTTTTAATTTTTTTCTTTTTTTACCGCTACAGGTATATTTTTAATGTTTTGCTTGTGTTGGTTCTACTTGGTCTACTAAATGGGTTGTGGTTTTTGCCTGTAATTTTATCCATGGTCGGTCCACCAGGGGAGGTAAGTTCAATTTACAAGCTCTTCTATCTAGAAGAAAATAAATCTTTAATACACCTCATTTCAAGTATTATTTAAAGTATTTATGTTGTTGATTTAAAATATGAATTAAATAAAAAAATAAAAAATAATGTATTACTTAATAAAACTTGAAAAAAGTATTTTTTTAATAGTCAATATTTAATTTGCATATTCTGTCTATGAAACTGGTTATTCAAAATTCAAATAGCTATGTTCAGCTATGAACCGATAATATGATATTATGAATACAAAATTTTACACTTAATAAAAAGAAAAATAGCAACTTGTGTTAATCATATACAGATAAATATTTCATTAAACTATTATATTTATGAAATTGTAATAAAAAATAAATTTCACTTAATTTTTGTTATTTTACATAAACAGATGATTATAATAGTTATTTTTTATTTCTTTTTCAGATTATTCCTAAAGACAATGGAGACATGATTGAGGCACCAACGCCAGAACCATCTCCACGTCCTAGAGATAGACCCGTGCGCTCTGTCAGTCGACATGTTTACCCACGGATGCCATCTGATATTTCACTTAGCACAATTACAGAAGAACCAACGCAATATTCCTCACATGAAATTATTGTACAACCAGAAGTTGTTGTAGAAACTACGACAATACCGGTGTCGCGGAAAGAATCTAGCGATAGTGTAAGTAGAAAAAGTCTTTTTTGGATATTTAAATTTTTTTTATTAATGTAACGCAGGTTGAGAATCATTTTCAAAATCTTCATGGCCAATTGAATTTTGAAGAAAAAAAAAAATTCAAGAATAACAATTTCTATCTTTAATTTTTTTCAGGGAAATCATAACAAAATGTAATGTCATTTGACATACAGTAGCGTCCAAAACTAAGGGACAAAATTTTAAAACCTAATATTTTGTTAGAAATAACAACTGAAAAGCTGAAATTAAATGTTATAATTCTTTTTTCTATCCTTTGCAAATGATTCAAATTTTAGTATGTTTGGATGATAACGACTACCAGTTGTCAAAATTTCAGCTTTTCACAGTTGTTATTTCTAAAGATATTAGGTTTTAAAATCTTATCCCTTAGTTTTGGACACTATTGTGTGTCTATGTATATGTATATATATATATATATATATATATATAATTATTTTTTTACTATAATAATTAAATACCTACAGACACTGCAGTGCAGGGTGTCACGATTAACACCAGTCGACAGATTCAAACTCTGGCTCGATTAGCAAAGACCATATCCGCTCGGCTACTATTAACCGCATGAAATAACGTCGAATTTAAACATTTTAATTTTAAATGTTCTTTACGTCAGTCAGACGGTGATCTAATCGTTATACAATGATCTATGCATAAGAGTTAAATTGACCGACTTTAATTCAACTGAAAGTGCTCAACGATAAGAAACAAATTTCTTAAAGGGGCTGTCATAATATATATATATATATATATATATATATATATAGTGGTCACTTGATCTTACTAGATTCCAGGACAAGAACACGTCTTGTGGAGTATCCAGCTTAATGCTGTTACTCGAGATAGCATCACTTAGAGAAGGTGAACCATTATATCAAAATGTAATGTCATTTGACATGGGTGGGGGGTTAAATTACTGTTGCTAGGATTACTGAAATTCTGACTTCAACTCTTTATTTTAAAGTTGTTTTTATATATATATATATTGTAATGATTGGAGTCTCATTAAAAAAAATTTGACTGGACTCCTTTCAAAAACCTCGAACTCTGAGACCCGGATTCAAATTCTGATATTTCTTTGGAAATTTGTTTGGTTAAAATCAATTTTGAATGAAATAAAAAATTTAAAATGTTTCTTTGGTGCTTCTACACTATTGAGACGAAATTTCAGAAATCGTAATACTGAATTTCACATGAAAACAATGGTATCTACGTATTCCTAGTATTTTTAAAATGATTATATCTAAAAATTACGAAAATCAGTAACGTAGAAAATTATTTATTAAAGAAAAAAAAAATAGAATTTGATGGAAAGAATCATAAGACACAGGAGAGTTCAAAAGGGAGATAATTTTCTGTTTTGATTTAAACAAAATAGCCACAATTTTTCACCTGATCAATTTTTCAACACAATCAAAGTCGGGTTTTTTTTTTTGGTTTTTTTTTTGTTTTTTTCATATAATTCAGTAATATTCAAGTAATTTTGACTGCATAATTTGGAAGCTGCCATTGCAATTTCTTAGAATTGACAAAAAAAATCAGAATCCATTGTTTTTTTTTTGTTTTTTTTATCAACAACAAAATTTGTCCTAATAGTGTAGAAGCGCTGTTTATTTCTCAGCTCTTTATGATGTATCAGCTGAAACGTATCATTTAATGCACCTAATTGTATGTGCAATTGTCTTGCATTTCAAATTCTGTTTTGTTTCTTCTTTTAGAATTCTACTCGTGGCACACCCCCAATAAAACATGTAACCCGGGTAAAAGCAACAGCAACTGTCAAAGTAGAAGTCCATACACCTTTACCAGGTTGGTATAATTGAATAAACCATGCTTCAACTCTATTTCTTCTGATGCTTTCTTCTTTTTATATATATATATAAGTTGGTGCGAAAAAAATTTTTTTTTTTGTTTTTTTTTTAACGTATATATAACTAATAAAAACATTATTTTTGCACTAACCTAATATATATATATATATATATATATATATTTACTAGTGGGTAGTGGGACCTGTGGAAATTCCACAGTGGACTCTTCCATATGTAATATATTGATGTTGGCATTCTGTGGATGTTTAGCATAAATGAAGATGCCCTGATATTATTGTAGCTCTTTTGTTAAAACTGCAAAAATATTTATCTAAGCTAGCAGGGACGCCCAGCATAGCGCAGTCATAAAATATGCTTAAATATGATCTTCTAATTTATGCAGATTTCATATATATCATAGTCAATTTTCTATCAATTCTTATATATTTTTGAAATCACAACTTTACAATAAAAAAAAATATATATATATATCTATATCCATATTGACTTGGGTGTATCAGCTTGAATTGAAACCAAAACTTGTGAAGAATTCTTAGTAAAATTATTTATTACAAGAAATGAAAGGTCATAACAATCACTCGGAAAAAAAAAAAGATGTAAGTATAACACACATGCTATCGTATTATATATATATGCAACATTTTTTCTATTAAGCACATTTCATAAAATAAAAAAAATTTATATAAATTGCTCAAAAACAGATTAATCTCCAAAAAACAGATTAATATCCCTGACAATAAATCCACAAAGTACTCTGACTTACACCAAATATGGTGATTACATCAGTCAATTCTTGCCAGAAGTGAAGACCATTATTCGGAAGTTGGAAAAGATAAAAAAAAAAAAACGAATTAATAGACAAGACTTCTATTTTATTTAAAACACAAACAGAGCATTTGGTAATCAAAACATAAGCATAAATATTAAATAGTAAATTATTAAATATTTTATATAAAATAAATGTCAAAACTTTAAAAAATCGAATAAAAAAACACAAAAAAACTAACGTAAGGCAAACGAACGATGTTAAATGTAAAAATTGGAAAAAAAAAAAAAGAAAATGCAAATGTGATGGAAAAAGGAAACAGAAAAACGAACGTTAAAACTTCTTTAAAATCTGAAAAATAAAAACAAAAAAAAAAACATAGAACATGAAAAATGGCTTAAATAACCGTTTCAATATTAAAATGAAAAAAATCAAATAAAAAAAAAAACAACTCGCACCACGATTCAAACTTACAACCCTTTAGATAATGGCGCTGCCCTCTAAGCAACTGAGCTATGTCTCAATAGTTCAAAACTTGTGCGATTTGTTGCAATGCCTACAAATTCCCATTAATCGCTTAAAAATGTTTTTCTTTATAAAAATAAAACTGTTTGATCAATTTATGATTTTTGGAATATGATATTTTCATTTAATCACAGGCACTTGTATCGCACAGATTTTTCTTTATTTTTGTTTTTTAATATATGGAGAATTATGTACAAAAACTTTTTAACTATTATGTGTGAGGAGGGTATGTAAGCAATTTGAATTAAGCACCACCTCCAAATGCAGTGTTGCAAAAACTATTTGAGAGAAATGAACTAAATTTTCTTTGTTTTTTTTAATAAGCCATTACTATAAGTTTGAAGAAGGAAAATATTTTACAAAAATTTAATGGATAACTAAATAACCTATATTTTATTGCATTTCTTTTTCTAATATATTTAGTTTTTGTCCATTTAATATATTAAAATTAAATCAGCAAATCTAATGTTAATGTCAGTATTCTGTTTTATATTCTAATAAAAATGTTTTTTCTTAAAAAGGTTTTTAGCAATTTTTCTCCTTACTTTCAGGTGCTGTAGAACAAGAACACAGTTACAAAAGCAAAAGACGAAAGTTTAAAGAATTAGATAGTTCAGATTCGGATGGCAGCAAATGAGGTAAATATAATCTCTCTCTCTCTCTCTCTCTCTCTCTGTTTATATATATATATATATATATATATATATATATATATACTTGTGTGTTAAGAAAAAAAATGCTTCTCATGTTGGATTGCGCAAGCAGCAAGACATGTGTAACAAGTATGCACAATAAATAACGCTGGTGCATATTAAGAATAAATTTATTTACAAAAACAACAAACAAAAATACAAAAGAATCTTTATGGTGTATGTACTCGTCTCGAGATGAAGATGTTATATTCCAAAAATCATGCAAATTGATTTTGATTTTTTTTTTTTTTTTTTTTTTTTTTTAACAAAATCAAATGTTATGATTTTTAGTGATAGCTTATGGAGAAATTGGTAAGTCCTTAGTTGAATTAAGTTGTCTTTCCTTAAAAATTTAATGCAACCTTAAAAAAAAAAAAAAATATATATATATATATATATATATATATATATATATATATATATGGCACCTATCACCTGTTCCATCCGGCTAATCATAAAATTTGATTAGCTTAAATAAATTACAAATTACTACTTCATCATGTTATGTGATTTTTGGAACATGACATCTTCGTTCTGTGATGTACGTACATCATAAAGATTTTTCTGTATTTTTGTCTTTTAAAATAAGTGTAATTCTGAATAACTATAACACCTGGTGCTAATGTTTCTGTACATTTTACAAGAATTATTTCAATGATTATTATTTCTTAATTTATTGCGGACTATTATCCTCATCTTTCTTAGTTGTTTCATGTTTTTACGCTAATCAGGGAAAAATATTAACTTCTTTAAATATTTGGAGATTTATGAAGAATCGGAATCAGGAATTTAGTGAGGAATCTATAATTGTATCAGAATCGGGGGAAAAAATATTGGAATCATCCCATCACTAATATATATTTGTAATGGGACCATTCCAATATTATTACTGATTCCGTACTAAATTTCTGATTCTTATTCTTTATATTTAACTATAAAATGGGTATTTTGTCCTGATTACCATAAAAACACATCTTAAATGTGAATATATTTTCTCAAACGTAAAAACACACTGGGGGGGTGCGGGGGGGGGTGATCTATAGATTTTAGTTTTACTGGAAGTTTAAAATCAAACATTTATTATTTGATTATTACTTCCAGCAGTGGAAGATTTTTCTTAAATCAAATAAAAATGATAATTAAAGGAATCGTTTTGAGCATAAAAAAAATAGGCACAAATTTTTCTGATCAACCGTTTCAATACTATAATACATATATATATTGTTTGCATTTACTTAAATATATATTGAATTACCTCCCTTAATTAATCCTTTTCATTGCAAGAAAATATTTTTATACATATAGAAACAGATATATTAAAAAATATTTTGATCTAATCCTGAGAACATAATGTTAAACTATGAGAAAATCTTTTTTACATTATGTATTTATGTTCAAATATCTATTTTATACCTTTTCTAGTTAAGACTTTTCGATATTACATAGTTTAGACAAGTTTTTATGCCACTAGTCAGAATACATTAAACTGATGATCATACCTTATTGCCATTAAAGTTTATGCGATTTCTAAATATCAATTATTTTGTTTCTCTTGCAGAGTTGCAGCCGTTTCCATGTCTTTGAAGACATGTCTGATTTTGATATTTATAAATTATGAGTTCGTTCTCAGAGTCTATCGGGTTCACTCGCTGACCATTGACTCAGAAATAACAGCCCTGACGCCAACAGGCGTTCACAGATCGGATCGTCCATGGTAACACTTTGTGGAAATTTGGTAACAGAACATAAAGAGCAAATATGATGACATCTCAAAAAAAGTTGAAACAAACCTTCAAAAGGAAGAAAGATGACATTTGGGTGCTTTTTTTTTTTTTTTTTTTTTTTTAACCATCTGTGATTTTGGGTTATTATGTGAAAGTTTTTAAAAGGGTTTCCATGATAACAAGATGTGAGCAGCTATTAAGAAATGGAGAAAAAAGGCTGAACTTCTGGCAGCAGTTGCTGACAATTGGTGAAAGAATGCTATTATCGGATGTGCTTGTAGGACATCATGCCAACATTAGAAGGACAGAAAAAGAAAGAAAAATACCAAACCGCCCTTAAGTAAAAAAATAATTCACAAAAATCCCATTATTAAAAATGAGAGGAAAGGAAGAGAGAAAAAAATTAAAACTTCCATAGTTATCCCAGTTCTTTGGGAGTTAAGATTAAATTGATCTACCAAAACCTGAACAATTAACAATTACTTCTGGTGACATTATTTTTTTTTTTCTTCCCCCCCCCTCTTTCTCTTGATGACCTTGGCCTGGAAAGTCCATGAACTTTAATAGCAATAATGGTGTCCATTTCTTTCTTTCCATTTCAGTGAAGGAGGCATAAAAAAGTGAAACAAACAGTTTTACAAATAGATGTTAAAAAATAAAACAAACAACAACAAAAAATAAAAACAAAGAAAAAATGTCCGAACAGAACTGGAGAATTGAGACATTAATATTTTTAACAAATTTTTTTTTTTTTTTTCTTTTACCCCAAACTATATCTCTACTTGAGCTGCTGCTACTGTCACCGCCTCCTTACAAAATAACAGAATTGCACCCCGTCTTTTATTTTGCAACTTCCATTTTCAGAAGAAAAAAGTGCAGTCACATGTTGAACACTTATATTTTTTTACAATTAATTTATGTCTTCCGAGAAAGATGAACAAAACAGATTGGTTTGAATTTGAAAAAAGAATGAGAATAACTTTTTAGAGCTGTGATACGACTAACTTAAAAGAAAACTTTTTTTTTTTTCCTTTTGTTTTTTCTCTCCCTCAAATCTAACAATTTCCTTTTATGGCTTTCTACATATTTAAGTCTCTTCAAACAAACACACAAATCATATTGGTATCTCTTCACTATAGAAGAGTATATTAATTGACTTCGAAAATATATTTAAAAACAAAAGAAAAGCAACCACCATATCACCAGCTCTGAAATTTAATTTTTTTTTCTCTCTCTCTCTTAAAAACATAAATACAGAACCAAAACAGAAATAAATGTATTACAGAGACAGACTGGATATTAAAAAAAAAAGAAACAAAGGTTTAATGCGCACCATGTCTTGGTTTCATCCCGTCCAAAATTATCTCTATTCAACCAATGCTTGGAGCTTCTTTCATTCTTTAAATTATTTGTTTGTAGACTCTGTATTATTTTTCTACCTCTGCTTATATTTTGTTCATTTTTCTCTCTTTCTTGAAACTGTTCAACTTGTTGCTGCATTTTATTTCTTTAACATGCATAGCACAGCAGTTTGTTGTGTCATATTTGTACTAAATTGTACACCTTGAATCTTTGGTTGACGTGATGGATTCATTTTTGGACATTTTGATTGGCATCTCTTTTTCTTAAAAATGGCCAGAAGCATTCTAACCCTTTCTCTTTTTCTTCATTTTTGTTTTATTATACTTGAGATGCTTCCATTAATTTCTCAGGTGCTTTTTTTTTTTCTTAGAAAAAAAAGAAAAAGAATGAGGTTTATTTTTAATTTGGATGAGTGTATGTTTGCATGCGTGTCATGATAATTACTCTTGAGTTTCTGCGTTTCTTTTTGAACTGCTCACGAATGTGTTGTCTCAATCAGGGAGGATTAAAATGAGAAAGCATTCTGGGATTTTAAAAAGAAAATTGCAAGCAAGGTTTCCATTTTTACACCCATGTGTAAAAGAAAGATTTTTATTGGAAAATTTCTACTGGTGTTTATGGTCAGTGAATCGGTATCTGTTTGCCCAGACTTATCTGGGCATAAAATTGAAAGGGCTGAACGCAGGATTTTTGAGTGGGTGATGAATGAAATAAAGAAAGACTGTTGTACCATTTTTTTTTTTTTTTTTTTTTTTTTTTGTTAACACTAGAATATGGAGGAAAAAAACTGACCCATTTTTATATATATATATATATATATATATATATATATATATATACATAAAATGTATTAAAAAAAAAAAAATATTAAAAAAAAATAGAAAATTGACAATTTATATTTTCTACGGGTATATTTTTTGTTAAGACATTTAAAAAAAATATCCTCAGCGTTTAAGCCAATCATATTGAGAAAAAAACAAAGAAAGGAAAAAATGTTTTTCCTATGTATGGTTGTGCTCATATGTAGTCAATCACACCATTAAAACCTTTACCGAAATTTATTTATTTATAAAAAAAACAAAAAAAAACAAAAGAAAATTCCCGTGATGGAACATGACTTACTATTTTATTTTTTGTACATTTAAAAAGAAATATTGATTTATTGTAATGACCAACAATATAGAAATTTTTAAAAATAATAATTTGGTTTCATAAATTGTTTCTGTGTAAATATCAAATCAACGAAATGAGTAAAATTTATTGATTTTGTATATCATAAATAAACAATAGAATTATCATAATTTCCATTCGATTGTTGTCCGGCATTAAATGTAACTTTGTTTTTTTTAACATTTGGCCTAATTTAGTATATAGGCTGAAGAGAGGAGCGGATAAGGAAACTGAAAAAAGACAGTATATAAGAACATAATACATCCTGCTGATAACTTCTCATAAGCAATTATTAAACAATTTATTTTCAATGAAAGAAAAAAAATAAAATACTTATGCAATAAACATGTTGGCCTTGAATAATCGAAGAGACCGATTAGCCATTAAACAAGATAATCAAAATCATTATATAATTTATTATTCAAATTTCTTTCTAATATTTTTTAATGTAATTATCCGTTAATGATTTTTTTTTTTCCAGTTTCCAGATAATTGAGAAAGTTTTAAAGATATTATGCCCACATTTTAATTCTTCTGTCTTGTTGTAACCCCCCCCCCTTCCGCCGGCAATGCCAAATAACCAAATTTGTTTTTATAATTTTATAATAATGACAAAATATGAAATTTCACCATTTGATTTTATTGCTTGGTGTATTAGCTTTTCCATTTATTTCTACATATTGTCGAATTGGATTGGCTTGAAATTTATGCAGTTATTTGGTAACCATTATTTTATTTTATTTTTATTTTTTTACAAGACAATATTTCTTTTTAGATGTACATTTTTATATTACCAAAACTACTTGCAATCATAGAAGTGAAATTTCCAAACATAAACCAACACACTTGCATACACACAAATTTATCTAAAATGTGTACATTTTCTAGAAAAAAAAAAAGTGATAGTGAGGAAAAGTGGTATGAGTGAATGTCTTTTTTTATGAGAGGGACTCAGTTTTGTTTTGTTTTTTTCTGCTTATGTCCTGTGTTATTTGTTGAAAGGTGTATGTTATATTTTTTGTTATTGTATAAAGAAAAAATAATATATATGAACAAACAAAACAAAAAATAAGTAACAATTCTGGCTGTGGTTGACCATTTAAATGCAAGAATGGTTATACAGTTGCCACGTTACTGGTGATATGTAAAAAAAGAAACAATTTTTTTTTGTTTTTGTTTTTTTTTATTGAGATAATAGTTATGGTTGCTGTCAAATGCCATTCTGAACAATACATTGCACACTATGTGTGCTATAAAATTCCTCTTTCCATAATTTTTGTCAGTCACCCCACCCCCATTCCGAATTCCAACCCACCTCAACATTTTTTTTTTTTTCTTTAGCAAGAAACCTTACATAATACTTTATCAACTTCAGGTTTCTCCCTTACACAAGGTTCATCTATTAATATGTTATGAATTTGTATCAAAATGTGATTACATGTTCAATTCTTGATAAAATCTAGGTTTTTATTTTGAGGATTTGGGTAAACAAAGATGAAATATAAACCAAATTTCAAATTATTTCTCATTCAAACTGTTACATTCATCATCATCATATGCACAAACTTTTAAACCTTTTGACCTTCTTCAGGTATCATTTTCTTTATATAGTTGTAGTCGGTAACCCTTTATTTTATCTACTGGTATAGACTTCTAAAAATCATGGTTTTTATTAACTCGCAACCTACAAGTAAAATTCACCTTACATTAGACATATCTCCAGTCAAAAAAAAACAAATAATTTTTTATTTATTTATTTTTTTCCTATATTCAGATAGAAATCATTTTTAATTTATTGTGAGAAATGATTTTTCATGAACCCATTAATATTCTGCAGATCTTTTTTTTTGGGGGGGGGGGATATATAAAGAAAATATTTTACTTATCACTTAAGCTATATCTTACATAATTTGTTTTTGATTTAAACATAAATTTTCTAATTATATTTCTCCAACAAAATTAAAAAAAAAAGAAAAATTGTGCCAAATAAGAAATCTAAATGAAGATTGAATGTAAAATCAGACAAAAATGTAGAAGCTGCAAGTGAATAATCAGTTAGGCTAATTATTTAATTTGCACAAAAAGAATTAGAAGAGTTCATTCCACTCAAATAACTATTAATCAACTCTGCTTAATACAATTTCAAACGTAGACACTTTTTAAAATGAAAGAATACATTTTCATAATTATGTATTTATTGATACATAATGTCATTTAATGTAATTATTTTTTAACATATCTGTAAAGAGTTTGTTGCATCAAAATCATAAAATTCTTTGCCAGTATGTTGTTCAATCAACAATTCATTTCTCCATATCAGTCTGCTCTCAGGATGTAAAAATTCAGGCTGATATTTTTGTGGGCATTTTTTATTATATTTTCTCTTTTGCTCTTTTTTTTTTTTTTTTTTTTTTTTTTTTTTTTAACCACATCTATTTCTGTTTACATGGCATATATTTATTGATCATTTTTAACAACTATTATTATTATACTTCTGTCTTTCTTTTTCGCTCTTTAAGAAACAAAAAAAGAGGGGTTTTTTTTTTTCCTTAATTTTGTTTTGCATATTTTTAAGCAAAGGCTACCATCTTCGTCCCACACCTCATAAAGTTTAAAAATTCTATCACCTGTTGGTCACAGATCTTTTGTAGGAAAATTCTGAGGAAATTTAAATAATTTTTTATAAATTTATCTAGCTATAACTAATATCCATAATTTCCTTTTCTTCCTCTAAAACTAAACAAAACTTCTATGAGCAAAGTTCTTTTCAAGAATAATCCATTAACGAACACAATACTAAGGGATTACTTTCCAACTGACTACAACATGGTCATTTTCAAGTCCAATGTTAAGAACTTCTTGTTAAGTAATTGAATTCTGCCCAGTCTCAACCACCATTACCAATCACCACAATGTTGTCTCATCTGACACTCGTAAATCTTTATCCTCAAATGGCCTTTGGGTCTTGATAAGCGATGACTCATGGTGAGGAAGTGGATAAATTTCAACTCTTTACAAAGATCTTGTCCGATTATTCTTTCAGTTCTCTATGCACATACACAATGGTTTCTATTGGCATATCTTATGATATATGAAATTACTTCATCTTTTGTGTGGGTGATTTTCTGAAATAGCAACTTCTGCTTAATAGTCATATGCTACCAAAACGTTTTGATTTTTGCTATTAATACTCCCTTCTTTATTGGTAGTAATTTTTGCTATTAATACTCCCTTCTTTATTGGTAGTAATCTCGCGCCCACTGATGACTCAAAAGCACAAATACAGTTCATATGCGGGAGGGACGGGGGGTTCAATGGCCAGTAATTCTTCTGTCATCTTTCATTCTCTGGCAGTCTTCTGTCTATTATATTTGTTACAATGCCATCAATAGCAATACTCTCACTTCATTCATCCATTTTTTTTTTTTTTGTCTCTTTATTATTATTATTATCCCAAAGTCGGCTTCGGCTTCGCTTTAATTTACTGGAGCTGAGTTTAGAATTTATGGCAGAATAGGGCAAACATTTACTGCCTAATGAAACGATTAACTTGGAGGATCGAATGTGGTCAAATAAAAAAAAAAAAAAAAATTTATCACTTCTCAAATTACTCCACCTATCTTATCACTCTCCCAAAAGAGTTGTCTCCCCCTTCTTAATCTTTTTCATATTCCCATAAGATATTTATCCATTTTTCTTTTTCATTTTAAAGCTCACTTCATTGTAAATAATGTACATTCTGATTGTAAGTATCTAAGAAAAATATAAGGAAGTCTGTCTGATTGTAAATAATAAATATTTAATATATAATTCATTTGAACCATGAACTTCTCATTCCTGCCTTAACTCCACTTACTGAAAGTGACCTTACAGTACCAATATTGCAAATCCATCATTTTGAAATGCTTTAGCATCAAACAATTTTCCACAACTGAATTTATAAACTATAGACATCAAAACTATTGAGATTTAGATATATATTCAATTTATTGGTTCCATAATGCATATGATATAGTGCATTTTTTTTATTTGTTTCACAGGTTGTTGTGACTTAAATTCTCACTAGAAGGCACCACAAGCCTCGGGGGGGGAGGTATCATAAATCAATTCAGAAATGTTTTAGACTTTCTAGGGTGAGATCATATTCTTACTAACGGTCTGTATTTACCCAAAATTTGCTGAGGTGGAGGACTTTTAGAAACATTAAAACAGTATTTGTTTACAGCAAAAAGAAAATTTAATACAATTTTCAAAAGTTCTTTTTAGTATTTTACTTTTAGATTCAATTAATAGATAATTTAAAAAAAAAAAAAATTCAATGTGTATTTATGTATAGGCAAGATACACACACCTACCTTGTCTGATAAGTTTATTAATATATATATATATACATATATATATATATATATATATATATATATATATATATGTATGTATATATATCTTGAGAGAAATAAAAAAGGAACAAACCAAGTTATGTGCTCAACATTTCATCTTTATTTCGAGACTTCCTCTGGTTGAAATAAAGATGAAATGTTGATGAACACATAACTGGGTTTGTTCCTTTTTATTTTGTCGGAATACTATTTCCATTATTCTCATCATATATATATATATGAGAGAGAGAGAGATAGCTGTTACTTAGGAAGGGGTATATAAAGTAAAGATAAAGTTAGTACTTTATATAAAACAAAATTTAAAATTGTTTGTATTTGAGACATTCAATTTAAGTTATCTAAAAGTGTAGAGGGGGGTAGTCTTCAAATAGCAAACCTGAAATACGTAAGTCTGCTTCTCTTAGGCTTTCAAAAGATCAATCGCTTAATTAAATGCTGACCACTTAATTAACTGAAGCTTTTTCCCCCTTTTTCTTTGTCTTTTCTTTCTGTTCATTGTGCAACTATCTTTTCTTTTTTGTATATTTCTTTTAACCAAAATACAGTTCATCTTTATCCCCTGTTGATTGTAAAGAAAAGCAAATATTGATTTTTTTTTTGATTTTTTTTTTCTGCTGTCAATCCTAATGAAGTCGAAAAGATTAAAATTTTGCACTTTATTTCTAACTAGCAATTTATTTCTAACTAGCAAGATGTCCAGCATTGCTTGGTCATAAACTACACATAAATATTATATTTTAATTAATGCAGAATTTTTTATTATAAATAGAAATATCCTAGGTATTAAATGTAATGTTAAATTCCTTTTAAAAAAAAGGAAAGAAACTGAGACATGTGCATGCAAGTATGTTTTTTTTTTAAATAGTTCACTCTTTCTAAGTAAAAAAATATATATATATATGCTCGACCTGAGATCGAAACCAAAACCTAAAGACAGTGAATCAAGTACGATAACCATTTGGCCAGCTTAAGACAGTCTTTAAAATGCTTCCAAAATATACTTATTTTTAACATAAGGAAGCTGTCATTTAACGACCGCGCATACAGTCGTGAAACAGTTGCCAAAAAAAAAAAAATCCGGTGGCCTCCCAAGTGCTAATTGTTTTAATTTTGACCCCTTAGCAAACTTCTTTTTTTTTCCGGATGAAAACAGATTAAAAAGATTTCTACATGTCTGAATACTCTATGTACCAAATTTCAAGACTGTAGATCAAAAATTCGTTGAGTATATAGGTTGAGAAGTGTCCTCACACATTCTCACTTTTATAGAATATCAGATGAGTTATCTAATTTTATTCTATAACACGATTTTTAAAGGCAAAATTTTTATCTATTAACTTCCTATTTTATTTTCCTGCCGACCTTCTTCCTTTTTTCAATCATTTATCATTCAATCTTTTTTTTTTTTTTTTTTTTTACCTCACACAGCTCAATTTTCTTTGATTATCTGACTTCAAGTCTCCATTTTCTTTTTCTTCAACACTGACTTAAATTCAATCAAATTCATTTTCTAAAACAACTCTTTTAATCAACATCTGGAATCAAACCTCTTATTTTTATCTACCCTTTCATGAAACAAAAAGATAATCTTAAAAACCCCATCTTCAGTGGACAGTTTATTTTCTTAGTTAGTTTTCAATGACACAAAGACTGTGATGAGCCAGCAGATTTTTTTTTCTCTTGCCCCCTCCCTCCTCTGCCATTTCTCCTTCCATTTCCATCCTCGTCCTACAATTTCTTTTTTTATTATTTATTTTTTATTTTATTTAAACATTTCTTTTCAATGGCTTTACTGCTGCAAGTGTACAAATGATGTTGACAGCAACCATGCCTTTAAAACAATATCTCATGCTGACCCTATCCTATGGGCAAAGACATTGCTAGGGTGTGTAACCTGCAACGGTCTGCGTTCATAGGGTTAAAGAGTCACGTGGGGAGGGGCAAAATGGGGTTGGCGGGGAAATAATCAGACAATAAAGATGTCTGGAAATTATATTTTCTTGTTTGTGTTTTTTCTTATTGTTTTCTTGTTTGTTTACCAACTGCAATTGCCGTCCCTGAACGGCTCGTACTATTAAGAGGTCTTTTGCACTTTTTGTGCATGAAGTCTTTGCATTTGTGTCATTTATTTGTAGTTGAACACCAGTCTGGATGCAATGCAAGATTATTGCCCTTAACTAAACACTTTTAAAGAAGAGACTTCATTGGTTCTACTATGCTGCACATCACAACACAGGTCGTCCACGAAACAATAGCTCCAGAACCACTTCAAGATTGGGAAACTAGAAAGTCAATGTTGAATCTACCTCTAATTTACAGATCTACATGTTCGCCACTGATTCCGGGACTGGCTACCCTATAACTATCCTGGCCGCTGCAAACCGTTGCGCATGGTCTGCATTTATCTAGTATGCCGTGTGTTGCATGCAAGGAATTGGCTCAACACATCCTGGGAGAATACCGTCAAAGTAAAAAAGAAATCTTGTTTAATTTGTTAGACAATGGAAGTTAATGAGAACTCTGATTTAGAGAAGGTATATCTTGATCGCAGAGCTATTGAAGTAGTTTTGTTACCTTGGTAATGCTATTGGAGTACAAGGTGGAACAGGAGTTTTGTGATTGCAAGAGTTGATAGTGGATGGAGTAAGACCAGGAAACTTTTGTCATTACTGACCAGCAGAGCATTACCACTGTTGAAGAGAGAAAAAGTCTATCAGGCATGTGTACATGGCCAGTGAAGGTTGCGGATATGTGTTGCATGGAGAGAAATGATATGAGGAGTCTCAAAGACAAACTTAAACCTGATGGCTTAAGAGGAACGTTAAATCTGAATGGTATAAGGTGTATGCAGAATCAGAGACTTTGATGGTTTGGTCACATTGAAAAACTGTATGAGAGTTCTTGGATAGATGGAGAACCGTTGAGACAATGTCAGTTGATAGAGGAAACATGGGAAGAAGTGATAATAGATTTCAGATAAAGTGGTCAGTTTGGAAGTCAATTTCTAAAAGTTGTTCAACACATGTCAAACATGTAAAATGAACGTTAAACCAAATATGATGCAAGAGATCAGGCTTCAAAATACTATGGTAAGAATACAGCTTACATAACTGAAGTCATGAGTTTTAAAGTTTTCTTTGTTTTGTTTTTTTTTTGTTTTTTAAGTTCTTATAATGCTCAAAATTTTCTAAAATGTTAAGAATCTGTGTATGTATGTATGTATGTGTATATATATATAATATATATATATATATATATATACACACACACACACAGGCGGCAAAAAGAAAGTCAGCACTCGTAATTTTTTCAAAAACTGCAAATTTAAGCTAAATTTAATGTAACTGTTTAAACAAACTATATCTCATTTGATTGGCCTTTTATTCTTCTATAATTTTACCTGTTCATTTTAACTGAAATATTCTAGTGTTCACGTCAATTAAAAAAAAAAAAAAACTTCAAATTGAGGAGACAAAAAGAAAGTCTGCACAATGGAAAATTGATATTTAAATGTAACTTTAGGACATTAATGTAACACAAATACAACAGGAACACAATGAACTAGTTAATATTTAGTAGTATAGACCTTCTTCAGTTTGACAGCCTGCAATCTTTTGGAAATTCCTTGAATTAGACTGCAGTAATACTACGGGGAAAAAGCATCCCACTTTTCCTTAATTTTTGTCCAAAGTTCTTCCAAATTTAAAATTTTATCATTGCGTAGCTGTTGCTTGATGTAATGCCATACGTTTTTGATAAGATTGAGGTTTGGAGATTGTGCAGGCCAATCCAAACACGGAATATCATGCTCTTCCAGGAACCTTTTGACATTGCCAGCTGTGTGAATGGGAGCATTATCCTGCATGAAGTTAGGATTATCATCCGAATTCCGACCAAAGTACGGTATAAAATACACAGTCAACATATTAATGTACTTGGTCAAATTAATTCGACCTTGCAAGCGAATTAATAGGCCCTGGACCACTGCCTAACCTATTGAACTTCCTTTTGTTGCTAAAAAGCGCTTTTGACCAATATGAAGAATCATGATCTTCATTGCATCTGATGAAGAAATCATTGGCTTGCGTCTTGCAACATATCCTTGCAAATTAAATTTCTTTAATCTGTTCTTGCCAGTAGAAAGAGAGCACTTTTTAACAAGATTGCATTGTTGTTGTATTTGGGGAGCCATTTCAAATCTGTTTTTTAGGCTGCGGATCTTGATAGCATTGTTTTCCCTGTTAGAAGTAACTCTAGTACGACCAGATTTAGGGGCATCACGTACACTGCCAGTGTTTTGGTGCTTTTGCACAGTCTTTCGTACTGTTTTCTCATCACATTTCAATCTGCAGCCGATTTCTTGATTGGATAAACCAGAAAGGTGGAGATTAATGAGCTCCTGACGATCACTAAGAGGAAGTCGTGGCTTGTGGACTAAATGTTACATTGTATAACCTGGAACAACAACAATTACGATTAGAGATGCTTTATTGCTTGTTGGTGGATATTTTAAACTGATTTAGGGGCGATAATTTAAGCTGGTTTTAAGCAAACTTGTTGCGAACTTTCTTTTTGCCTCCTGAATTTAAAATTATTTTTTTTAAATTGACGTGAACACTAGAATATTTCAATTAAAAGTAAAATACGAACAGGTAAATTTATAGAGGAATAAAAATCGAATCAAATGAGGTACAGGTTGTTTTAACAGTTACATTAAATTTAGCTTAAATTTGCAGTATTTATAAAAATTACAAGTGCGGACTTTCTTTTTGCTGGCACTATATATATATATATATATATATATATACTAGCAGGCCGCCCACCATTTCCTGGTCGTAAAATACACTTAAACATGTTATTTTGATTAATGCAGATTTTGTATTTATTATTACACTAGCAGTCCCTGGCATTGGCCGGATGTGGAGAGATTTTATGATAAGGGTATTGATCAACGGAGTCCAAAAAAAAATGTAAATAGCAGTGAGTACCTGTGCGAGAGGTGTGGGGGGGGGGAGCAGACACCTGTAACACCAAGAAGAAAAGGAAGTGAAAAAAAAAAGCAAATAGTTTAATCGCTGTGCCCACTGCAACATATGATGTCGCTGTTGTTTAAAATAAGATTAGTCATTGCAAGGCATATTATGACTTTGCAAAAATGTCAGCGAAAAAACTGACCCCTCCTTGTAAAAAATGGTCCAGTTGATGATCAAAGAATTAATGTTTTTGTTGAATTTTCGGATATTTGTCGTCCGAGAAACTGACCTTTCAAGCAATACCAATTTTGTCAGTGTTGGTTGGGTGTGTCAAGTTTTTGGCAGACATACAAATACACACACATTTTGTTTTTTATATATATAAACTAGCCCGGGTGCTTGGAGGTGTGCATTGAGGGGGGGGGGATAGTAGTCAGGCAGGCTCGAACCCGTATTGCGAAGGAGGAAAATAACGTTAAAAAAAAAAAAAAAAAGTGATATCTTTGCTGTTGCGCCCATCGCCAAACCGGAAGCGATGAATGTTTAAATTAAGGTTAGTCAATCGAAAAGAGGGTATGGCTTCTGAAAATATCGTTCATGTCTGTAGACCGAAGGTACCCCTCCGTGTAGAAAAGTGCTCAGTTGAGTTAATGTTTTTAGCCAATTTTTCGATATTTGTCGTCCGAAAAGTCAAGCTTCAAAACGATACTAATCTTGTGAAAATCCATCACCTCTGTCAGAAGTTTTAGGCAGACATACATACATACATACATACATACATTTAAACAAACAGGTGAGATTTATGTAATAGATTATATTGAACCCAATACATAATAATGATTTTAAGTTTTTAAAAAATTGACTCATACGCCACCACCAAGAATCGAAACTGAAACATTTACTTTTTCCTTTGACATTAATATCTGAGCTATGAAGACATGTTTGCTGCAAGGCTAAAAATTAAAACATGAACCAATAGCTATTACATTACACATGCATATTAATAATGTCGTTGTTCAACCATCACCTGGCAAATTCCATTTTTTAAATTTCCATACTTTTGCACTGATTTTCCCCAGCTAAAACCCAAATATAAAGTTTTGCATGGGTTTGAATACCCTATATATTAAGTTTCATATCTGTAGACCAAAAACTAACAGGAGTTTGGTAGGCAAAATGTTTTATACAAATATACATATACATACATAAATATATATAGAAAAAGGTCTGTGTTTACTATAATCTTTTTATGCAAATTTTACGCAAGTATAAATCATGTAGAATATCTGCGTGAATATAATTACATAAAATAGTTAACTAAAGATGATCATCCCATAAGAAAACAAAAAAAACTAATAGGGAATTAATTAAAATGAATGTTTGAAAGAATATGCAAATTAGCTAGATTTTTTTGCAGATGAATGCAATTCCATGGTCCATGTATAACAAAGTTATATTTTCTTTTTAAATAAATAGAAAAAAAAAGGGGGTTTTAATATGAATATCAATACACAAAAAAACAAAAAAATTTATAGGAGTGCACACATATATATACTAGCAAAGATAGCCTTGCTTCGTGTGGAACTTTCAGTATGCTCAGATACCTGCTTCGTGAACACCCTTGGCGGAAATGTTGAAAGAGCAACTACTGCTTTATGTGTTTAAAACTTTTTAACAACCCCCTGAAGTGACTGAAATCCAACTATGAACTTTAAAGCAAATAGATTATATCAAAGTTGACACTTATATTGTTACACATAAAAATTGAAGCAATTACAAAGGATCACAATGGTTAACATTTGTTTAGTTGGTTGAGTGGATGGAGGAGGGTGATCTGGTTCAAATTCACAAAGAAGTTAACTGGTAACCCTCAGGATAGTGGCAAACCCCAACTTGGTGTGCACCATCCCTAGGTGGGGAGTTTATGAAGAGACGTACCCAATATGACTTTGAAAGATGGTGTGCACCATTCCTAGGTGAGGGCCCATCACCATGCCGGGTTTGTTCATGATCAGTCTAGTGGTGTGGGTTGTAGGACAGTATATATACATAAGCCTTAACCTTTGACCATGACCTTGAAAAAAAGGTGTACACCATCCATAGGCGGGGGATCGTCATCATGCCAGATGTGGTTATGATCTGTCTAATGGTGTAAGCTTCTTTTTTTTTTTTTTTTTTACATGGAAGTCACCACTTATTATTATTATTATTATTGTGTGTACAGTAAGCAATCGAACAATATCATAGTAATCATTAGTAATGGAGATCTGATAAAGTGTCTTACTTAAGAGGGCGGTTCGTCAGAAACTTGTTTATGTTAGACTTGAAGGCATCCAAGTTGTAGTCAGGTGGGAAACAGGCAAACGGAAGAGAGTTCCACAGGCGTGTACTTCTAAGAAAGAAGCTTTGTTCATGAAATCTACGTTTTGATTTAGGCACAGATAAAGAGTGGGGAAAATTACTGACAGTGGTTTCAGCTAGACGGGTGTTTTTCGTGAAAGATTGGGGAGGAGGGACCAGAGATTGGAGCTCGGACGAGCACTTCCCATGGAAATAACGATAAAACAAAGACAGGCTCACAACGTCCCTCTTTGGGAGAGAGGTTGCAGGAAAGAGAAAAGGGTATCCCCCACTAAGCCACGAAGTCTATTTTGTACTCTGTCAAAGCAAGAGAGACTGTTTTTAGCAGCTCCTGCCCAGATATGGCAGCAGTACTCCATCCTTGGACGTAATTGGCTTTTATATAGATAGAGAATTGCATCAGCAGTGAGATATCTACTGGAGCGGTAGAAGGATCCCACCATTTTTCCAGCGACCTTGCCAACAGATTTGATGTACGTGTTCCATTTCAGATCAGGAGTAAACGTCAATCCGAGAAGCTTGTCAAAACATGGAGCCTCCCCAACACGAGAGCCATCCATTTCAATTGATGCCAGATGGGGATCAGAGCGTTGATGTAAAGATAGTGAGCTATAGGAGAGTTGTACACAGACATGACCACTACTACTTTCTATATATATAAATATCTTATTTAACTAAGGTTTGTGAGAACAATGAAATAACCCAATTGCATCCTTTTATTTTAAACGATTTCTTGAGCATTTTGCAGTATAAACAATATAACAAAAAAGTGGTAAAAGAAAATATATATAACAAATAGATATTACCAAAGGCAAGATAACTCTTCTACCTACCTTGATAGGTTTTTTGTGTTTTAAATATTTTGAAGCGTTTATTTACTTTAAAACACAAGTAATGTCGAGCTTTTATGTTAGAACAAGAAAGAAATGGCTGACATGAGATGGTGATCTGGGAAGTATCAATCATTGCTCCACAATTAAAAATTAAACAAAATACAGGGTGGAACGATAAAAATGTCGCCCTAAAGAAAACAACACTACAGCTTTATTTTAAAACTTTTATTTAAAAAAATCAATTCAGGTAACTTCATTATGTAGCAGAGCTGACATCTATTCAATGTAGCCGCCTTCAGCCTCAATCATCACCTCAACACAGATCTGGAACTGGGAGCCTGCCTTTTCCACACACTGGCTTTGGTGCTGTGGGAGGTCATGTTGGTGATGTTCTCGCTGTATGATCAAACGAGTAGTCCAGCAGGTTCAGGTCGTGGGAGGAGGAGGCTAGTGAGAGAAGGGTACAAAATCGTACCATTCTTTGTGAAGTCAAGCCTGGGTCCCTTTGGATTTGTGCTTTGTGCCAGTGCTGAGTCTTGCTGCCACACCCAGAGTCTGCCAGCAGCCACTTGATTGACTCCTCAGCACATCCAAGTACATTTCGGTGTTAACTTTCAAGATGACTTTGAAGATGTGAGGTGGCATCATGTGGTCCTCACTTGAAACCACAAACCACACCAAAAACCATAACCGTGGTTAAAAACTTTATTTTCATCACCCTGAGCACCTCCCTCTTCCCTGTTATTTGTAGCAATCCAGCAATGCATCTTGAGGGTGCTGGCAATGGTCCTGTTATCATAACTTGGATTGATAGAGAGCGGAGTTGTACAGTGGCGCATCTCCGATCTCGCCCATTAAACATTGTGTCACTTTCAGACACGGTAGAAGGCTCTTATCATTCTTGGGATTTGTACACAACTGGCCAACTAGTAGATGGTCTGTAACAATAAAAGAAAAACAGTTTTCATAAAACAGAAATGGAATCATGTCATCTTTTCTAGTGCAACAATTTTATTGTTCCACCCTGTAATGTTAGAAACCCACCCAATAAATATCCCAATGACATTTATTGGATGGGCTTTTACCAGCATTTTATTGTAATTTTCGAATTTTTTTTAATGCCCGCCATTCTTTTTTTATTTTTTTATTAATGTTTTAAAATTAAATAAAAAAAACTTATCCAAGTATGCAGAAGAGTAATTTATCTTTGTTTTTTGTTTTTTCGTTTTTTTTTTTGTTTTGTTTTTTTGTTTGTTTGTTTTTTTTTGTTTTGTTTTTTGTTGTTGTTTTTTTTGTTTTTTTGGCTACTTTTTCGTTTTGTTATCTACACTGCAAAATGCCTGATTTTTTTACCCATTTCTGCTGTACATTTATACGACTTCGTCTGCAAATAAAAATGGAGGATTCCTACCACACTTAGATGATTATCCTTATGGCATCACAACCTCAAGAAAAGCATCTGTGATAGACTTTTTTAAAAATAATTTATACATTGCTGAGCGGCAACTCTTCACGTGGCAGTGGTATTCCATCTTATAATGCATACAGCTAGTATACAGCTTGAGGACCGCACCAGGAGTTGGATACTTTTTGGAGTGTAGAATGAATCAACTCTTCTTTTTTTTTTTAGCAACCTTATCAGCAGATTAGATGTAAACTCCAGAGTAAAAGTATTATTCTTTCTTTTTTTTTTTTTTTTTTTTTTTTTTTACAAGTCACCACTTGGTATCAAGGTTCGAAGGCCACTTTATAAAAAGGATTAATAAGTGTAAGGTGGTTACCGGGACATAGTGATCGTTAGTGGTGGAAATTGAGTATAATTTGATTATTTTAGGAGACAGCTCAACAAGAACTTAATTACTGTTAGGGACAATTTACGGCCGGTTTTTTGGTTTTGCAATAGTTGAAGACAGCTTGCATGTCATGTCTGAACTAGTATAAATTCCAAAAATTGCAAAAATAATCCAGTAGAAAAATAATTACAAATAACAATAGAATTTATTGAATTAGAGAGTTTTATCATGTGGTTTAATGTAAAAGAGTTGTGTGACCAATTCTTTATGACAAACTGACTTATCTCTCTTGATTTTAATTATAATCAGACATTTTTAAACACAAAAATGTCAGAACATAATTGAGGATGATTTTTTAAATACATCCGGCACATCTACTGGATCGTTTTTCGTAATTTTTCGAATTTATACTAATTTCAACACATAGGTACATAATGTTCAAAATATAAATCTACATAAGCACCTATTTTTTTTTTTTTTTTCGGTATTAAATGTCCCATAAAATCGATCTATCTAGAATTTTCATTGTTAAATAGGATTAAATTTAGTTTTACGAGCTATTTCATATACTGAGAAGTAATCCAACTAAAAGGAGAGAAAAAAGTAAGTTGGTAGTTATCTCCCCTGTCACATGTTCAGGTGAATTTTTGTTTTTTCAGTTTTTTGATAACGAAGTGAGTGTATGCTAATGTTTTCTAGTGTTTTTATATTAAAAAAAAAAAAAAAAAAAAAAAAAGACAATTTCCAAAACGGATGATTTTTGATGGTCCTCTCTTTCTTTTTAACACCCGCAATCAGAGATTTATGTACTGAATGCCAACTCCTGAGTCAATTAAAAAAAGACTTTGCAATATTTTTTACAAAAATTGCCAAATTTGACCACTTATCTCTGCTTTCTTGGATTGAATCAAATCTAACCTCACTTGATCTACACTCTACTCTTTCTGGAGATTTTGTCCCGTTATCTAATTTGAAATATGTGTCACAGAGAAAATGCCAAACTCAAACTTCTTTTTCTTTTCCAATATTAAGAATGTGGTGACGTAGACATCGAAATGCGGTTCAAATGAATGCTAAAATGCAAACGATTCTAATTGTTTGTTTCAATGTGCACTCTTTTCATCACTTCCTAAAGCTAACAAGTTTTAACATGAAAGTGTTAACTCAAAATAATTTTCAACCAATGGAAATCTTTCCAAGCTGCAGAAAGTAACACCTATAAATGACAGTCAGTGTCAACTTAGAAATTCTTATAAGACATGTTCAAGAAAATCAGTTTTCAATAAACATCACCAGCTGCACCTGAAATACATCAAAATGAACACTGTTTATCCCAAGCTTTAACAGGTTGGATAAGAGAAGTCGCAAAAGGAAATGACTCTAGTCTCTTAATTCACTTCCATTTATTACCATTTTAAATGCATGTCCTTCATTTTCATCCTTCAATATAACATAACTTTTATAACAAATATATATTAATTGCTGGTGTAATTCTTGGCTCTGTTCAAAGATGCTATCATCTTTGGTTAACATGATGACTGCAGTGTTTTTCAACTCAAAAAAAAAAAAAAAAACTCATTCCATAGTTCTTAACAAATATTACCAATTAACACCATTTACTTTTAGTTTCTCTTCTTTCTTTCTATGGCTAAATCAAGTTGATACACTGAGTCTTATTGAAACACTGAAGTTAAGTAAAATAGACCTTGGTCAGTAGTTAGATTTGCTATTCAATGTCTCTGTTTAGTTTCAAAAGACAAGGGATACCCCTTTAGAGGTCAGCTGCGTGTGTAATTATGAGGCAAGGTTGTGCAATCCCCAACCACACCTCTCCAGAATCGGCACTGCTTGAGGCAAGGAAAAGTCCAGGACGATTGGAAACAATGAGATAAGCAAAGAGCACATACAGCACCTGGACATCCCAAATGGTCACCCATTTCGAGCTGACCAGGTTCAATGTTGCTTAACTTTGGTGATCCAACAGGAACCGGTGTGTCAACTTGATTGTGCAGTACTTAGATGAGTAATCACTTTAGTATTATAAATTACAAAGTTGAAATAGTGCAACAATAAATATTAATTACTGAAGTTGAAACAGTGCAACAATATATATTAATTGCTGGTGTGGTTCTTGGCTCTGTTCAAAGATGCTATCATCATCCAAGATGGTCTCTACCAAGGCCAAGAACCACACCATGATACTACTACAAATACAACAACAAGTGTCATAAATTAAGAAGCTGAAGTAGGGTAACAAAATAAGAGTATGGACTTAACATGTTGCATTAAAATCCTGTCAAAACTGTTATTTTGTTTGTATGAATCCATCTTTATTCCATCTAACTGGAGGTGTAATATGTAGCAAAGTAGATCAGACTCCTCAAAGTTCGTATAGCAACGAGACTACGAGACAGAGGACTCTGAAATAAAAGTCCTTCTCAGTACTGCTTTTAGTTGTATTCAATTTCACCTTGCCAATATAGGTTTAAATTAATATTTCTTGTATCTGTATAATACACACTCTTAGTCATTTCCTAAAGCTAACAAGTTTTAACATGAAAGTGTTAACTCAAAATAATTTTTAACCAATGGAAATCTTTCCAAGCTCCAGAAAGTAACACCTATAAGTGAAATTAATAAGCCAGTGTCAACTAAGGCATTCCTAGAAGACATGGTCAAGAAAATCAGTTTTCAACAAACATCACCAGCTGCACCTGAAAGACACCACAATGAACGCTCTTCATCTCCACCTCCAGTTTTTTTATTTGTGACTAACTCAACTTTCTTCACCAAACACAGGTTTCTGATACGGACATTTGCTAACATAAAAATAATTTTTATGTTCTTATTTCTTGATTAAAAATGTTTTGTTTTCTCTCAATTTCTTTTTCACAAAATGCTATCATGTGACTCTTCCATTGTTTTAATCTTTCATTTTATTTTTAGTTTATTATGCATTTGTGTCCCATGTATATAGATTCCTTCATTTCTTCCTTTGCTAAAACATAACTTTTATACCCAATATATATTAAATGGTGGTGCGGTTCTTGGCTCTGTATAAAATGCTATATCGATCAAGATGACCTGTACCAGACCACGTTACAAGATCAATATGCTATTAGCAGAAAAGGACTCAATTGGAGGGAATGTGCTTTTTTTTTTTTTACATAGCTTTTTCAATCAGTAGGTAACATTTACCTTTACATTGGGAGATGACGGTTAATGACACTGACTGATAACTAGGGCTATGACAAGAGAATATTCTTTTCATTATTTTGACTCTCGAGTATATATCAGTTAATATCTTATATGTTTTTAGATAGACTGATGTGGTTCTCCATTGATTAACTGTGTCTAACTGTGTCGGATATATACTTGAAAGTCAAAACAATGATAAGAATATTCCCTTGTCATAGCCCTACTGATAACCTAAGGTGCCCAAAATTACAAATCCAGTTTATTCCACAAAACTCACTTTCACTTAGGACATTGCCAATCTTCTATCTAGAGAGAATTCTGACTAGAAAAGTATCGGGGAAACCAATGCCAATAACAGAATCGTTGGTTTCAAACTATATGATGGTGATAAGTATCTTGACATTTTTTTTTTTCAAACTGTTGAGAAAATAAAAATTTTTGAAGAGTTATTTTTCTCATACATTACAGTTTTTTTCTTTTTTCTTTTTAAATAAAAATAGTCAAATAAAAAAAAAACTATTTTGCAAAAAAAAAAATGGTGCTTTGATCTTTGGAAATTTTGTCAATATAATCACTGGAACTAATATCTTATCATTGGAGTTGATAGTCAAAACACTTGACTCCAACTCCTGTAATTAATTCGAAAAGTCTGAGAAGGGTCTTTTGGTAGGAGAAAGGTTTAGGAAAACATGGGTGTAAGTAATAACTTTGAATTTGACAGAAAGAGGAATGAATAAAGACCTAGACAGAGATAAGCAAAAACTATACCTTCTATTCGCATTTTTTTCTTCAATCAATAATTTTATTTCTGATATCAACATATTAAAGGTACGATTCTTCAATTTTTTTTTTTAAATGTCTCCATTGTAAAAAATGTTTTCCTTAATTTTCTGAGTCAGAATCCATTCCATCTAACACTTATTGCGCGCAAGATTTTTTTACCATAGTGTTTAAAAAAAAAATTTTTTAGTTCCTTACACCAAGTGGCTTCATGCCTTGTCTGGAGTTATTTCCATAAAAACTGTTGAAAAACTTGTAATATACTTCTCTGTATTTCTCTTTTTAACAGTTTTGTGTAAAAAAAGTAAAGATTAAAGTTTGGATTAAATTAATTTTTCCAATTGAAACAGCATATTTTTGTAAGAAATAAATATATGTAAATTGACCTCTATCCCCAAACAAGGCACATCGCCATCTTGAATATACTTTTGTTTCTTTTTGAAAAGGGGAGGTGTTTTTCTCCCGAAATTAATCAAAGTTCCATACCACCAAGGGACTTTATATACATCGGACATAACAACAACTTGGTTGCAAAATAATTATACAACGAGGTGAGGAATGATAGATGAATAAACAGTTAGATATTTCTCTTCTCAAACACACCCGTCTATTTGTTTGTTTGTTTTTCTTTTCTTTACTCTTGTGATTCCGGTCCTTTCCACATTGCTTTTGGCTTTTAAAACTTCCATATATGTAAATATATTTGTATGTATGAAGTAAATATATTTGTGAAATTTAAATAAATACACATATTTTATTAAAAGTAAATATATATTTAATTGAATATTAATTATATAAATATTTTGGATGAAGTATGGAATAAGGACCCCAGCTGATTTTACTAAGAAAGGGATGAATTTTGGCTGACACTGGTTTAACCTTCACCTTAGCACAGTCGAGCCGAGTACATTTTTTTATATATTTACATAACTTTAATTAATCTTTGGATTGATATTTTTATTTTTAAAAATAAATAATAATAATAATAATAATAATAATAATAATAATAATAATAATAATAATAATAGAGTCAACGAGGAAGGAAAGACTGATGAACTAACCAGACCTCAGCGAAATAAGTACAAAGAGAACTGGGACTTGGGAGAGGGGGGGGGGGGCTTATTGCCACTCAAATCCCAGCAAAGACCAATTGCTGCTGCCAACGAGAAATCAATGGCAAGCAACTCTTGCAATAATGCAAATTTATTTGCAAATGTTATCGAAAGAGGTGGAGAGTACTGGAAACCTGAGGAGACTTGTTGTCACTCAGCTTCCAGTGAACACCACAGGTTGTTTTCAGGGAAAGATCTCTGAAGACCTGTGTGAAAGTTCCTTGTGAGCCAATAATAATGAGTTCTATTGTTCATGACCAAGATTGATTTTGTTATGGAGAGTGTATTTATATATTTACAAAATTTTTTAATAAAACTATTTGAACCAAAATCCGGATAGATATTTTTATACATACATACATACATACATACATATGATCATTGCCACTTCTTAACAGAAGTTTGCCATCTCTTCAGATTGATGTCAATCAGTTATGTGCACCAAGGTAGCTCTTCAACCCAGCTTCATTCTTGTATAATCGTTCACAGATGTGGCAGCATAACTTGCCAATATTTGGTGGTACTTGGGAAGGGACTTTCCACTTGTATTTTAATTTTCTATTCGCTTTGTATTATGGGGATGGGGCAGCCTACCAGATGCCAAACATTCACCCACTATTTCAGTCACTCCAACCAAGAGATCTTTTTAAAATTCTAACCACTCCTTTGATTGCAATTGTTTATATTTCTCTTGCCCTTGGTTCATCAAGTATATTCGCAGGTAGTTTTAAAAATTCTTTTTCATGAGTCCGGTTGCTCCTATAATTACTGGAATGATGGCAATCTTCTTAAGATTCCAGTTTCTTTTTGTGTCATACGTGATGCCTTGGTATTTTTTTATCTTCTACCACACAACTCTATAAAGAACGACATCATAGATATACTAACTTCTACTAAGGTTGCTTCTTTCTTTTTCTTGTCCCATATGACTAAATCAGGCTTAACAGCTTCATTTTCTAGGTATGTACTTTTCATAAGTTTGGTCGCTCCTATAATTACTGGAATGATGGAGATCTTCTTAAGATTCTATTTTTTTTTTTTTGTGTTATACGCATTGGTATTTTATTATTTTCTAGCACTCAGCTCTGTAAAGACCAACATCATTGGATGCACTTGGACATGAATCTAACTTAATAACTTGATTTGAGCCCAAAACAATAACTTTTAAGGGGTCATAATACGGGTCAAAATTTTAAAAAATTGACTGCTTTTTTTTTTTCTTTTTTTTTTTTTTTTTTGCTCAACATACACCTCCAAATACCCGGGCAACGCCGAGCACCCATGCTAGTATATATCTAAAAGTGAAAGTGTTTGTCTGTCTGTGTGTGTGTCTGTGTATATCCCCTTACACAATAACTCTGTCAATTTTCAGTCTATACGCGAAATTTGATATACAGGGTACTGAGATTTGGGAAAATCTTTGTAATCGGTTTTCGGCCAGAAATTTGGCTGTTAAGGGGTCAAAGTTCAACGATTTGACCTTTGAGAACTCTACCAAACTCCTCCACCAATTTTGGGTCTAAACACTTGAAATTTTGGATAAAGGTTCCTTGGACATGAATCTAACTTAATAACTTGATTTGAGCCCAAAACAATCAATGTTAAGGAGTCAGAATAGAGGTCAAATTTAAAAAAAAATTGACCGCTTTGGTCTCTACCAAATTACTCAGACACTTTCTGGTCTAAACATTTGAAATTTTACATAAAGTGTATTCAAAGATAGGGCAAGATTTTTAATTGGTTTGGGTCAAAAATTTTAGTAATCAATATATAAATGTATGTATGTATGTATGTATGTATGTATGTATGTATGTCAGGTCATGTCATATGCTACTGGTATCATGTAACCCAGTACTACCTGCCTCATGGTCGGGTTACCGGCGACTAAACTGGTTCCCCCACCAGACTTGTTTGATGAGGAGGGCGGCTAGTCTCCCTGAAGGATTAAAAACAAGATCTTCCAAAGGGCGAATGAACCCTTTTTCTGGGGCAATGGCCAACTAGCACCATGTATATTTGTGTGTGTGTGTGTGTGTGTGTGTGTGTGTGTGTGTGTGTGTGTGTGTATATGTGTTGGAGTGGAGAGGGCTCCCGTAAGCCGTGGTGAAGGCAACCTTTCTAGGAGAAGCAAATCTCTGATTTACAAAAACCATAAAGTGGAAGACCAGTACCCGCATTAAGCTGGTCTGCAGTTTAACTTGTTGCTGGCTATCTTGCTCTTGCTTGTTGCTGGATCTCAACATTTTGAACCGAGAGAGAGACTTAGCTGTCGCACAAAGCTAAGGCTCTGTAACATCATCTTGGTATAGATACTCCCTCAGGCATTTGTCTATTAAAATGGTCCTGTGGCGATGGAAGTCATTTTTGGGCTCGTGGACTTTAAGTGTCTGAGGAAGTGGCACTCGTCTGACAAGACGTTGCAATCATCATCATGTATGTATGTATGCTTGCATGTCTGCCTAAAACTTTCGATAGAGGCGACGGATTTTTACTAGATCAATATCGTTTTGAAGTTCGACCTTTCAGACGACAAATATCGAAAAATTGGTTAAAAACATTAATATCTTCACCTTCAACTGGGCACTTTTCTACGGGGGGGGGGGGGTCGCTTTTTTTCGCCGATATTTTCGAAAGTCATCCTCTCCTTTCGATTGTCTAGCCTTAATTAAAACCTATGTCACTTTCGGTTTGGCAGTGGTCATAACAGCAAAGATGTCAGGTTTTTTTCCCCCGTTCTTTTCCTCCTTTGCAGTACGGGTTTGAGCCTGCCTTCCTACTACCACTTTTTTTTTTTTTTCCCAACACACACCTCCAAACACTCGGGCAAGGCCGGGCTGAAATGCTAGTATATATATATATATATATATATATATATATATAATTATTTTTTTTTTTACTATAATAATTAAATAATTAAATTAAATATATATATATATATATATATATATATATATAACTACTTAATTTACTCACATAAAATTAATATACGAAAGTATAGATTTATGTGTAAACTTTAAGCATTTACTTCAAAAGTGCTCAATACGTAGGTAGAGCTAGTTAGTAATTTATAAAATATATATGGCGATTAAGCTACTCTGAATATTCCGCGTTTCATCCACTCTAGGATTCTTCAGGCTTATGCGCATAAGCCTGAGGAGTCCTAGAGTGGATGAAACGCCGAATATTCAGTGTAGCTTAATTGCCATATATATTTTATAAATTACTATATATATATATATATATATATATATATATATATATATATATATATATATATATATATATATATGTGATGATCCCCGTTTTCTATTTACAAAATTTTAGTTAAGGTTTTCTCTTTTCATCCTTATGTAGTTAAATTCTGTTTTAAAATTGAAGACTTTTTCAAAATCGGCTTATGCAAATGCTAAGTCTATTTCTATTTAACAATTTTAGTTAATGCCTTTTTTTCTTCATCCTTATATAAATGAATTCTCTTTGGTCATTATAAACATTTTAAAAGTCGGATTATGTAGATGCTAAGTCTGGGATAGGTTAAAGTTAATATATTTTTTTCCATCCGGGAATTTAAACTGCATTCTTTATTTTTATTTTTTAATTCAAAGATTCTTTAGAATATATATATATATATATATATATATATATATATATATATATATATATATATATATATTTAGCCAGTAGAGTTTAGTTTCCTAGAAGTACATCCAATGAAACATGTGTTTACTAAAAAGTGCTCAATGAGTGAACAGAGCAGGTATATTAAATTTATTTATACAAACATTGATGGCTACATATGTGCATACATGTTTCTGTAATCACTCGCGTTGGGGGATTATGTCTCCAGGCCATGTTCTCAACGATAATTCTTGGCCTGAAGACGTAATCCCCCAACGCGGGTGATTACAGAAACATGTATGCACATATGTAGCTATCAATGTTTGTATAAATAAATTATATATATATATATAAATAAATTATATATATATATATATATATATATATATATATATAACATTTTATCTGACTATATTTTTATCTGATCAATAACAGCAGCTTATTTTTTATTCTACATTTTTATTTTTTATTTTATTTTACATATCAATTTTTAATTATTAGTTCACAAAAAGACAATTGTTTTTGTTGTTGTTGTTGTTGTTTTATATTATGCAATATTTTGCATAAAACATAAAATAGAAGTAGGGCAAGTATTTTCAGGTGGTTTGTACTATCCATATGCAGTGTGACCTGTTGTACTCTAGCAGATTTATACCTCTCCCCTTTCCTTTCCTTTTCTCTGACTAAGTAATTAGCAGTTTTTACCTGTTGGGTTCGTTTTGAAACAACTTGAAACGTTTAAGTCAATCCACAAGCATTCAAGCTTTATTTTAAAGCAAAATAAATATGCATCATGTTGGATCTGGTTAATGAACGTTGGACAGAGAAGTAGCTTACCCCAGTATCAATACGACCTTCTAAATGAGGGGGGGGGGGCTGCTACTTCAGAAATCTAGTAGTGGAGTAAGGGCTGAAACTGTGAAGTGGTTCCCTCAGATGATCATGGTGCTGGAATCGATTTCGGAGCCATTAACTGCTGTGCACTGTAGCATGTAAAACGGACGTGAAGAAGAAGAAGAAGAAGAAGAAGAAGAAGAAGAAGAAGAAGGAGGAGGAGGAGGAGGAGGAGGAGGAGTAAAAGACTCAAGCATACACTTATACGTGTGATTAATGTATACATGTAGACACAAGAGGACATTTGTAATGAGTTTAAAGTTGGAAAAATGTCTACTATTTCATAAAAGTTTCATAATTAATCATTTTTCTTTTTTATTAAAGGTACATTTTTGATAATAGACAAAAGACTGTCAGAAATATTTAAAAAAATTAGCTGTCCGTGTCCCAGCATTGCCCGAAAAAAGAGATTATGTGCCAAACAATAATGGCTTTCTAAATCTGTACATTCCGTAAAATGCAGAAAAATATATTTTAATCGAAATATGAGTTCTGTCTTTTTTTGTTTGTTGTTGTTGTTTTGCTTTTATTTTTGCACAAATAAAGCTAACATATTTTGAACACTGTCGTTTGTTCATAAATATTTATACCCAAGTTTGCATGTGATTTAAAAAAAAAAAAAAAAATGTAAATTATTATATGTTTCTGAAATCGTATGTGACCGAAATGCTAAAAAAATGTTGAAGTTCAAGTAATGTACATGCAGTGTTTTGTTTCTTTACTCACGTGTGGAATTGGTTCTAGATTCAAGTTAAAATTGATTAAACAGAAGGGTTTTTTTTTTGGTTTTTTTTTATTACATTTTCACCCCAAACAAGGCACATTGCCACTCAGGTGTAGGGGGCTACTATCAGGGTCAGCAACTACGGGGGCACTATGTAGGGATTTGGGCAGCAAGATGTCGGTTCACGTTGCACTTGAACTTCTGCATGTCAGTACAGTTAGGGAAGCATGATCCTGGAATGGAATTCCAGAGTCTAGCGGTTCTGGGGAAGAAACTACTGGAGTAGAAGGATCTTTTGCATCTAGGGATCTCTACTGTGTGGGGGTGGGATTTAGCTGCCTGTTGGGTTTGTCGAGGGTGTCTGCGACATGGGGGCACAAGTGTCTGCAGTTCGTCAGAGCACTCACCATTAAAATACTTGTAGAACAAGCAGAGGGATGCAACGTTTCGTCGATGGGACAGAGGCTGAAGCTTAGATGCCAGTTCAGGGCCTATCAGATTGGCGACTCTTTTTTTAACC
Source organism: Euprymna scolopes (assembly GCF_053919585.1). Classification (NCBI taxonomy): domain Eukaryota; kingdom Metazoa; phylum Mollusca; class Cephalopoda; order Sepiida; family Sepiolidae; genus Euprymna; species Euprymna scolopes. The sequence goes on along the minus strand of NC_136484.1, from coordinate 54,814,197 downwards.
TTGTCTAGGAGCGAGAGACTAGTAGTAGACGCACCAGCCCAGATGTGACAACAATACTCCATACATGGGCGAATGGTGGCCTTATAGAGATACAGGATACTTTCAGGTGTCAGTAGTTTTCCAGCACGGTAGAGAGAGCCTACCTTTTTTGCAGCGGTCCTGGCAATGTTTTCAATATAATTGTTCCAGCTCATGTTTCCTGTGAACGTTAGGCCAAGCAGTTTGAAAGATGTACTCTCAGACAGGGAGTCACTGGCCATTGCTATTGGTGGCAGAGAAGGTTTCTTGTAGTTATTGAAGGAAACCAGTTTGGTTTTCGCAGCATTGAATGTGACCATCCATTTATGTCCCCATTCCACTACAGATTGGAGGTCATCCTCTAGTGTTTTTGCCATTTCTTTAGATATGTGTTCATTTGTTTTCCTGTCATCCCTTTTATAGAGTGTAGTGTCATTAGCATATATACCCATTTCAGAGGCAGTTTGGTCGGGGAGGTCATTAATAAATATCAGGAACAATAGAGGTCCAAGAATAGACCCCTGAGGCACTCCCGCATTTATATCACACTGTTTAGATGTTCGACCGTCGAGGACAACCTGGATTTTTCTCTTGTCTAAGAAGGATTCAATTATGCTAAGTATTCTACCAGTTATACCATATGATTTAATTTTCCTGAGGAGACCCTTGTGCCATATCCTGTCAAAAGCCTTAGATATATCTAGAGCTACCGCTCTGCTCTCCCCCGCTTTATCCAGAGATTACAGTGAGAATGTCAGCTGTGGAACGGGCTTGTCTAAATCCATATTGTTGGTCAGTCAGAAGTTTAGCATCTGTAAGGTGCCGGACTAGAGCATGGTTAATTATGGTCTCAAATATTTTGGCGAAAAGTGGGAGGAGGCTAATGGGGCGATAATTTGATGGGTCAGTTCTTTCGCCAGAATTCTTGAATATTGGTACCACAGAAGCGGTTTTCCAACAGCCCGGAAAGCATGATTCATTAAGGCATTTGTTAAAGAGTTTGGAGAGAACTGGAGCTACTTCGGCTGAGCACTTTTTTAATAGCACAGCTGGGATGAGATCAGGTCCGCATGCTTTGGAAGTGTCAAGATTTATTATGATAGCATGTACCTGAGCAGGGGTGATTTTTAGATCGTCTAGCGTGGCGTCTGTCTGCAAAGGAAAGTCAGGCAGGGGGTGGTTGGTAGGGTCCAATGTGGAGTTTGAGGCAAACCGGCTGGCAAGTATATTAGCTTTGTCGGTTGCTGAGCAAACAACCTCGTGATTGTTGGTTAGTGGGGGAATTGTTGATTGCCCATTGTTTACTACACTGTTGTAGATTTTCCAGAAGTCACGATTTCCTAATTTTTGTGCTTCGATGCGTTTTATAGTGGTTTCAGTAAATTCTCTCTTAACTGTCGCTATTTCTTTCTTAACGTTATTTCTCGCTTCTATGTACTTCTGTTTGTTTGAACTGGACTTATGTCGGTTAAATCTGCAGTATGCATGCTGCCTTTGAGCAATGGCAGTTGCGCAAGTCGAAGTAAACCATTGGCGAGAGTGGGGCTTGCTATAAAATTTCCGCACGGGAACACGTGCTTCCATTACTGTTTTGAACCATTCAGTGGTCTCATTTGCGCACTGTTCGGCAGGAAGAGAAAAAATATTTCCCCATGGGGCATCTCTGATAAGATCTCTGATGGCTTCCCAGTCAGCCTTTTTAAAATATCTCGTTGTTTTGAGCACTGGCTCTTCAGTTTTGGGTCTAGAATTTAGGGCGATTTCTACCATTATCACTGCATGGTCAGCGTTCCCGAGTGGGCTGTTAGCATTTGTTGTACAATCCTTGGGAACTGTAGTCAGAAACAGATCTAGAAGTGATGTTTGTTGTTCTTGCTGGTCAGGGAAACGGGTTGGAAACGTAACCATTTGTGATAGGGAGTGAGATATAGCAAAACTATGTGTTGTGCTACCCGCTGCATCTGTGTGAGTAGAGAATCCAAGCCAGTTTTTGTGGTGAACATTAAAGTCGCCAAATACATGGACTTGGGTGCTATTGTCAAGGGAGAGTGCTGTGTCTATACTGTCGGAGACTTTGTTTATTATGGTGCAGTCCTGGGTCGAGGGAGAGCGGTAGAGAAAATAAAAGTAGCTAATGTTGTGTTGTATGTTTAGTCTAAAGCACATAAAGGCTTGATCGTCTGTTTCTAGGTTTGTTTCTCTAGTCAAGGGGAGGGTATTACGAATGTAGACTCCAAGTCCGTGCATATGTCTGTCAGAGTCCTTACGGCAGAGTGGGAGATAGCCAGGCATGTTAAAGTAGTTAGAGGGGATGGAGGAGTGTAGGTTAGTCTCGCTTAGTGCTAAGATATCCGGGGTATTTGTTAGGAGAAATGCTTCAACATCAGCTAAATTAGTTCTAAGCCCACGGATGTTAGTGAATGCAAGCCTCAAGGGAGGAGGCAAGTTGAATTTGTTTGTCCCTAGGCCTGGTTTAAGCTTATTTTTATATTTTAGCGTCATCATGTTTTTAAAGAGTTTCAGTAAGGTGAGGGGGAGCTGAACAAGAGGTTATGCAGGATATCAGACATGCAACACAAGTAGTCCAATTGGCTGACCTTTCTTCAACTAGGACTGTGGCCTCGGGAAAGCCCATCGGGGATGAGTGCAGGGTCCCTTTCCATGCGCGACATGGCACTACAAACAACCCGATATTATACAACTGTTGATGGAGCAGCCGCTCTAAGCGCTACCAAAGAGTTAGGGCTCCTGTACTACCAGTCGGAAACGGCAGCCAGGAACTGTCAATCCGGTACCCTCAGCCCATCAGAAGAAGATCACCCCAATCTAATTGCACAGGCATGCGTGGTACTCAAATGGCCAGTTATGGTACTGTCCAAATTTAATTTAACATGGAAATTCAATAAAAAAAAAAATATATATATATATATATAATGGGAGGTGGAGGGGGGCGGGAAAGGACGACGCATTTATTTTTTTATCTCCTATATAATATTTTGATTGCAGAAATTCACCTCTGGACCAAATTACCGTAGGTTTGCAACAACAGATGCCACATACAAATTTATTATGTCTAGACTATTAGCCATTATCTTATGTAACTTTAGAGCAACATTTTATACACATTTAGTTGTGATAATAAAATCCTACATTTCATCCTAGGAGCAACATCATCACAATCGCAACCATCTTTAGAGGAGGTAGTTCCTATTTTTCCCTCTAACTAACAAGTCCTTCTACTGCTTCCAGTTATCACCGGGAGGTATTCTGCACTTTCGACAGATATGGGGTTTCACCCTTTGTAATTGGATCATAATCTTATTGACATACATAATCTTTCCCTTTTCTGTTGCAAAAATAATGAAGTATCCCCAGACTAATTCCACTCCTTCTGATTGGATGGGCTCTGGTCATTCCTATATTCCATATTAACGGTATTAGCATGCTGAACGAACACTAATGTACCATTCAATACAATGATACCTACTTTTGCCCTATGAGTAAATTGCTCGCTCGCTTCGTACATTTGTTTCAGCAATTATTTATATTTTTGGAAACATAGTTACGTTTTTTTTAGTTAATTCATTTATATATACTTAATTTAAATTTGCGCAATCTACTGGATTCTATGACTGTATATATTCTTCTCAACTCTCTCTCTCTCTCTCTCGCTTCAAAGACAAAATAACAAACATTTCTTTCCTCTCTCTCTCTCTCTCTCTCTCTCTCCCTCTCACTCACTCGCTTCATATCTCACTGTATATATACTTCCCATTTTAAAACTGTTAAACTATTTTTATATTAACTATATTTCATGTTATTATTAACTATATTAACTACATTTCATTTTTTCCACCACCCTCATAATAAAATATATATAAAAATATGTAACCTTTTTTAACAATTGATTTATTTTTTTATCGCATATCTTTGCAAATAACTATGTTTGTTTAAGTTATTATCTTATATATTTTGCCAAACTGTTTAGATATTTTTCATTTTTTTTGCTTCCATACCTTAATTGACAGATATGCATGTGTGTTTGAAAGGTAGGGTCTCGTTTTAGTCACATTTACCGATTTTTTTTACACTGATTACCTATGTTACAGTTTTTACATAAATTTCATTACACAGGAAATTGAATTCGATGGAGTACTTCATTTAAATTTCTTTTCCGGACTGATTTTCGAGATAGCACATACATTTTTGTGGGGAGGTATTTTGTACATTAGGTTCATCTCCACAATTTTCTTTAGAATGATTACTTTTACAGGTTTCAACTATGCTGATTAAGAAAATCTCATTCAAATTTTGCAAAGACAAGTACTTATAGAGATAAAGTGATGGTTTGGAGTGATAACATGCAAGTACTGTTTGAATTACAAAAAGCAATTAAGGGAATGCGTAAATCAGTATGAATTAATAAAAAGTATGAAAGATGGCCCATTAGAATAATAATGGAAAGTAAAAACAGAAGTTTTAGAGGTTAAGGATTCTCACTGCATATGAAATGTTTAGAGTGATCACCAGTGAAAGCCAGATTATTTCATTTCAGCGATAGCCACCAGTGTCTGCAATTGTTCAGGGATAGTGGTGATCACCAACAACATCTGTAGTTTACTTTTTTGTGAGGAGGTGTGTGCAGGCTTCCACTGGGCAACACCGGTTAACAGATCCTGCTAGTTTTTTTTATATTTCTGAATTTTACGGCTTGTTTAATGTTGTTCAATATTGTGGGGAAGGGGTTATTGTTAATTGACCGATAAGAGAAAAAAGATTGATTATAGTGTGAAAACTGATACAGCATTTTAATTGTAAATGTGTTTGTATAATTAATGAAAAAAAATGACAAGAAACAAAATTATTGACACAGATTAAAAAAAATATTCGATTAATAATCTAATAATCAATCTAACGAAATATTATTATTATGATGATGATGATGATGATGATGATGATGATGATGATGATGATGATGATGATGATGATGATGATTCAAGCATACACTTTTTCATGGGGTCAATGTATGCATGTAGGTACTAGAGTAGAGGTTCTCAACCTTTTCCTCCATCATTCACATCTCGGTTTTATGTATTTCTCCATTTACCCCCTTACTCCCATATAAAAAAAAATTCACAGCCATATTAAAGTGAAAAATTTTCGCGTTACCTGCGCACAGTTCAAACATTTCAAAATACAGCCGCCAGATACAACGTGCGACTCGATAAAAACAGACTTCTTTCTCCAAATTTACAACATGGCAAGGAAGAAGAAAAAGAAAAAAAAAACAACACACTGAAAATGGAGGCTACCTCTGAAATATATTTGTGATGCATTTCAAACAAGTAAAATATCTGTTTATTTTCCTAATATTACGTTGTGATTTGGTTTCAAGCGCACTTGATGCGTATTTTATTTTATTCAGATTAAAACAACATTTCTATTGAACTCACATTCTTTGAGGTCTTTAGTTTTTTTTATAAAAATAGTATTCTACACAACACAACAATAAAGTCAAATTCATATTGGACATTTTTTAGATTTCACACAATCTGAAAAGAAATGATTATTTTTAAATTCACAAATACTTTAATTATTTACTCCTGAATATTTCTATATATATATTTTTTTACCTCCTAAGGGTAAATTTACCCCTAATTGAGAACCTCTGCACTAGATGATATTTGAAATGAATGTTGTCCAAAGTTGTAAATGTCTAAGTTTCATTATTAATCCTTTTTCTTTTTTTTTTATCAAAAATGTATATTTGATAAAAGATAGAAAAGAATAGCCAACCAAGTGTTCAAATGGGCCCCTGATGGCAAAAGAAGGATACCAAAAATGAACTAGAAGCAGGCGATCGAGGGAAATTTGATTGCAACGAGAAGAAATTGGAGGGACTCTGTAGATCTGGCTGTAGATCGAAAACGATGACATACTTTGACTGCTTCATACGTCACAGGACGTGGGACTTCCTATGTTTGAGTAAGAAAAAAGATTACCTCAGTCCTGAAAGATTTCTCCCTAATTGAGGAATAGGATAAAAGCTTAATTATAGTGCCAGAACAAAAACCGCAATCTCATGAGAAGTTGTTATAAAACAGTCGAAGAAAACCAGATTTACAAAAAAACACAGATGGGGATGGGGGGGGGGGGAAATAAAAATTGACACATTGTAGAAAAGTTTCTTCTTAATAACCTAATGAAAGAAAAAAACTGAGTGTGTTATCCGAATCGATATAACAGTGTAACATTTATTCTGTGTTATAAGCGAAAAAAATATAAAAATGAAATGTAATTCAACATTTGATCGGCACATGTCGAAAAAATTTCAAAGACAAATAAGTTTCCAGTGTTAATAGATTATGTATAACCAAGTAAAAATTTCATTGGAAATTGTTTAAACTGTTTAAATTGTTTAAACTGTTAGGTTCCTCAAGTGAAAGGAACTACACCTGTTGGTTTCGTCAAATTGTATAAAATTTCCCAAATGAAATGAGAGGTTCAGTAAATGTTTCTTTTGTTGAGGACATTGTCAAGGCTGCTGCAATGTAGGTGGGCTCCCTCTACTGTGCTAGAAAATTACTCCCAGTGGAGAGCATCCTATATTTTTACAAAGCCACAATTCGCTTATACTTTGTTGCCACATCTGTGCTGGTGCATCTATCACTTGTCTCTCACTCTTAGACAAGGTTCAAAAAAGAATCTCAAATCTTAATAGATCCCACACTGTCAGTCAAGCTCCAACCTCTTGCCCATCACCACAATGTCGCATCCATGTGCCTATTTTACAAATACTTTAAAGGAATGTGCTCTGATTAACTCATAACACGTCTGCCACCTTGACGTACATACTCTCGATTAACTCAACAAGCAGCAAAATGCCACCCCTTCACTGTTGAGGTTTCTAGATGCCGGAAAGCCTTTTAATCTAATAGTTTCTTTCCTTGGACTGCTAGACTTTGGAATTACCCTTCTGTTTCCTGTTTCCTGTTTCCGTGATTATACTAACCTGCTGAAGTTTAAATGTAATGTGAACAAACATCTTGATGCTCAACTCCTTACAGTACCCTGTTAAACCTGATCTCAAATAGTAGTCCCTTTTTAGCTCTTTATAACAAGTGGCTTTGTTGCGGGACTACGGGTGTCGATGTTAGTCCCGCAAATTCCATAAAAGTAAAAATGAAAAAAAAGTGTAAAATGGAGTCGAACAATCAAACAAAGATGACCGAGGCGGAGAATAAATTTAATACAAAATTTATTTTTTCAAAATCGTAAATAGATGAAAAGAGGAGACCAGAAAGTTTCTTCTTAATTGAATATATTCCTGCGACTGAGGTATTAAATGTTGTTTATGTAATGGGGTAGAAAAAGTCCTACGACTGAGGTAATATAATGAAATGAAGTAGAAAAATGAAAGTCCTTGGTTAGAAATAATCAGTTTATTTTAGGAAGAATTAAACAGTATAAAAGTCCATCGCTTACTTTAGCAAAAAGATAGAAAAGGGTAAAATCTATCGCCATGTCGAGAATCAAATGATGGTGCACACGAGTTTAACGTCAATGGTGATGGACTGGAGTCAAACTGTTTGTTTACGGCATGCTGTGCTGGCATCGACTGACTGGTTTTAGCACAAAATGCCCTTTTTATAGATTTCCAACGAGCTCCACGAACACTGTTATAAAAAAAAAACATTTTTGAAATTTGCTTTCTTCATAATCCGATTGGATGAAAAAAAACAACATCTTTGTGACGTAAGGTGCTCTGGAAGACGTCCGCG
>NC_136484.1:54738898-54801398 GCF_053919585.1 Euprymna scolopes | reverse complement strand
TAACAACAAAATACTAAATGAAAACAATGTAAACAACAACAAAATAAACAATAAAAAAAGTAGACACCATGACAGAAATAAAGCCAACACTAGCAGAAATAATAATAATAATAATAATAATAATAATAATAATAATAATAATAATAATGATAACAATAATAATAATAATAATAACAAACCAACCCCGGACAAGAACAACCATACCATAAATAAAAATACTAATAACGAACAAGATAAATGCAATTGTAGACACCGCACACTTTACCCAGTCCAAAATAAATGCCTAACAAAAAGCGTAGTTTATCAAGCAACAATATTTGCGAAAGAAAACCCAAATAACAAGAAATATTACATAGGCATGACTTCCTTAGATTTCAAAACCCGATACTATGACCACAAAAGTACATTCAAAAATAAAAAACACCGTATAAAAACAACACTAGCGAATAAATACTGGGAACTCAAAGAAAGCGGACATTCGCCGGTAGTCGAATGGAAAATAATGAGACAAGCTACCACGTGCAGACATTTAGACGACCCATGTAAATTATGCCTCCATGAAAAATTTGCTATCCTGTACTTTAAAGAACCTCAAAATCTGTTAAACTGTAGACGAGAAATAGCAAACAACTGTGTTCACAAAATAAAACTTACTCTAGGATAGCGATACAAAATAGCTTTAAAACTAACAATAACAATAGAAAACAAACAAATAAATAAATTAAATAAACATGAATATACATAAACGATCACACATATATGTATATATATATATATATGTATATATATGTGCATGTGTGTGTGTACACATAGGTATATTTATATATATATATATAAAAAAAAAAAGGAAGAAAAACGTCTACCTTAAACCACTAACCTAGTTCTAAAACAGATCCTTTGTTCGATAAAATGCATGCCCATTGATAGGAAGGGGCGCGGTGGATACTAGAAAGCTGATTGGCTAACTAGAAATCCTCAACATATATAAAAACAAGAAGCAACCACAGAATTCGCGCATAAGCCTGACGAATCCTATAGTGGATGAAACGCAGAATATTCAGTGTAGCTTAATCGCCATATATATTTTATAAATTACTATACATATATATATATATATATATATATATATATATATATATATATATACTAGCTGGCATATCCAGCATTGCCGCTTCATACAATATGCTTAAACATGATATTTTAATTTATGCAGATTGCATATTGCATATGTATTATTATAGAGTGAATTCTCTATTAATTATTATATATTACAAGGAATAATTTGCAGATGGACTAATTTACAAAAAAAAAAAAAAATTAAAAAATAATAATGTTGTTTATCAAATTCCGTCTGTGTTTGCTTACAATATCACATCAGCTGATATTTGGGCTTGATGATCTTAAAAATAGTCTTTCTTTTCTTATAAATAAAAATGAAGAATTTTTACAAGAGAATATTTTTACATTACACCGGCCAAGGTTACACAGATGTAATGTAAAATATTCAAAATATTCTTCTGTAAAAGTTTTTTTATCTATAAAAGACTATTTTTAAGATAAGAGTTTTTCGATTTTTTGATACTTATCAGATGAATCGCTGTACAAAACATACCTAAGAACACTGCCAGACATAAATTACCTTTGTATGAAATTTAAAAAACGATAGGCTCAGTCATTTCGGAACCTATAAGGAAGGACCTCTCTCTCTCTCTCTCTCTCTCTCTCTCTCTCTCTCTCTCTCTCTCGTACACACACATACAAACACACACACAAAGTGACATTTATATAATAGTAGAGATATATAAAAATATTTCTGTGTGCTAGAACATTTTCATCACAAATTATACACAGTTATGCAGAATGTAGAAACTATACATAAATAGAATTCAGCATGATAGTGAAATGAAGCCACTCATCTAATAAGAAACAATAAAAATGAGCAAGTAATTGATTCATGCTTGTTTTATAAAGGAATATGCAAATTAGTTAACTTTCATGTAGTCGCATGACTGAGTATATTAAGAAGTTCATTTTAATAATTTTTAAATATATATCTGTATGCTAGAACGTTTTCATCTTAAATTCTATGCAATTATGCAGAATGTAGAAACTATGCATAAATAACATTAAGCATGATAGAGAAATTTAACTAGATTTCTACTCCATCAGATTAGGTTTTTGTGCTAAGTTGATTTGAAAGAAATCGATTATAGTTTTGTTGCATTATCAGCTGGTTTTTGTCAACACATATCATTCTAAGCATGTTTTTAAGAGAAAAAATGTTTTGCCAACAAAATATATTGGTTACCTGAGAGAAACATCGATTACTGTGGTGGGCATCTCCATGTACGTTAGGCTAGACTATTTGTCACCAAAAATGTCTATTTTATTTCATTGAGAAATTAATTTTACCCAACAAAAACACATACTATCTTTCTTCTGGGTATATGGGACATCTTTGGCCAAGTATCAACACCCCTGACTACATTTAACCCCCGTGGTTACCAGCAATATATTCTGGTGCTGTCTGGGTGCATGAAAATCATGTTACACAAAGCCATTGAGAGAGATGATAAAAGAGATATACAACTTGTTTCAGAGATATCTTAAAAGGTGCTGTTCAGCGATGGGTGAGAAACGGTTTAGATGGAAATGGAAATAGCTACACTGGTCTTCGGGCTGAGATCGGAGTGTAGTATCTGTTCTGATGCTACACTTAATTTGTCCTTAGTCAATGTAGGGGAAATTTTTATTTTTTGCCAACTACCAGAATGCTCCTTTTTGGTGAGCTGGTTTTCTCCCCACATTAAAAACGACCTTGGAAACAATTAAATACCAATAGCAGCACGTGTGCAGAGTTTTCTAATCCCCTGTCGTATCACTGCCCAAGTGAGAACATACTTCCTGAACCATAAACTAATCACTCAGTGAGTGATAAGATGCAGTTGCAAGAGAAAATAGATCTTAATTATGTAAATGTTACAACTATCACAAGTTTACACAACATAAAATTATGTTCCAAAATATGTTGGAAAGAGTAACTGCTGCACACAATCAACGGATACGAAGTTATTTTTGTTAAAAAGAAAGAAAAAAATAATGCTTTGAGACCCTGCTATGAACGAGTAACTTTTTTCATGCTGTTAAATAAATGTCTCGTTAGTAGGGAAGAGAGAAAAGTTCATATATATGAGGGATCGGATGAATGTCATATTTTTGAGGAAAGGAAAATAGTTCACGTATGAGAGTGTCTGAAAGTTAGGATATGTGAAAGTAGTGTTTTTGTTGTTGTTTTTTTACATAGGCATCACCACTTATCAAGGCCCAGAGACCACTCGAGGATAAGGGTTAAGAGTGTACAGTAGTCAATTGGACAATATAGTAATCGTTATGTTCCTGGTCTTAGTCTGTGATACTATGGTCGACCTGTGGCCATTAAGGAAGGAAGTAGGAAAACAAATAAAGTAGGAAATAGATTTATCAATAGACAACGGACAGAAATTTGTTCTTAACATAGACAAAGAGAGGTAAGGGTAGGTGTAAAAATGTTGATAGCAAAAAGGCTGAATAATAAATAGATAGAGATATTTAGTTTTACGACGCTAGGGAGTACTATGGAGTATGGGAGCTGATGAGTTTTATGACACCAAGAGAAACGGGCCACAAAGGTAAGCTTATGATGACTCATGACTAGGGCTGTGACAACAGCATATTCTTTTCATTCTTTTGACTCTTGAGTATATATCCATTAATATCTTATATGTTTTTATATAGACTGATGTGGTTCTCGGTTGATTGACTGTGTCTTACTTCGTCGGATATATACTTGAGAGTCAAAAGAATGAAAAGAATATGCTGTTGTCAAAGCCCTAGTCATAGCAGAATACTCTTTTCATTCATTTTTGTATATATCCGACACAGTTAGACACACTAAACCGAGAACCACATCAGTCTATATAAAAACATATAAGATATCAACGGATACACATTCGAGAGTCAAAACAATGAAAAAAAATGCAGTTGTCCTAACCCTACTCACGATGACTGATGACAGTGTGAATCTGACTTTTTACAACAATGAGAGTTGAGAATGGCGTTGGATGCTTAAACAGTTGAACTTTGACTACGGTTGGAGACAGATTTTCGTTTGGGCCAGGTCAGAAAAGCTTTAGGAGATCAAGATGAACCAACAGCAACTGATTGACACGGCCTCGGTAGAACGTACATGTGGACGAGCATGTACAGGGTTGATGGAGACACAGGCACTCATAGTTCAACCGTAAATGTAAAGTATCAGAATCTAGATTTTCTTTTGATTCTTGGATTTTGTTTTATTTTATTTTTATACTTGTGGACCACCAAGCTCTCCATTGACGGTCACCAGTGTAAAAAATATAGCGACATGGCCAGAACTAGAATGATGAAAGATGGAGAACAAAGCCATGACACACAACGTTTGGGGTCGGAGACTTGTCGGTGAGGCCTCGTGGTGGCGCATAAGCTAGCACAAAATATTCAACAAATTAAAAAAAAAAACACACACACAATAATTTAAAAAAATATATTCCAATGAAATTAAAGTTACTGATAAAATTGGTTAAGATCAGACCATAATTGGATATGTTAGCCGAAGCACTTTGTTTCTAGCATGAAAAATAATTAAAAGAAACTATTTTAATAAAATATCATAGACAATTTTGAGGGATAAGGGAGTGGGGGTTGTTGGCGAGGTCAACCTAGGATGGGTGGAACCGGCTTCTCCCATAGAACACACAGCGTCCTGGATAAACACAGACATCATACGACAGTCTACAACAGCTGAAATAATCATGGGCAGTTCGTCCCACGACCAGCAGCAAACATTATAGACTTGAAGACAAGAGCTGGATTTGATGTCAACTTGGATGAGGTGTAATCACGTTTTCAGTGTTTTCATGGAAAGATGAAAAACAAAGCAACAACACACAATGTTTGGGGTCGGCGACTTGTCGGTGAGGTCACGTGGTGTCACAAGTCTACACAACATAAAATTATGTTTAAACATTGTTGGAAAGAGTAATTGTTGTATACAATCAGTGGATATGCAGCCATTTTTGTTAAAAAGAAAGAAAATAATCTTTTTGAGACCCTGTTATGAAGGAGTAACTCTTTTGTTGCGGAGCAAATATATAAAAAAGAAAAAGAGGAATTCAATTATAACTCTAGAAATATTATGTAGTGAAAAGGAGACTAAACAAGAGTAGTTGTAACTGTACTTAAAAAACAACTTTATTTTATTCAATACTAGCTGTACTGACCCGGCATTGCCCAGGATCCATTATGTTTAAATTTATTTCTATTTATAATATTTCCACGCTCTATAGTCACGTTTTTGTGTTAAATTCAGTGTCTTAGCTCATAAAGCAAACAAGGAATGCTTACTCTTACTGAAAAAAATAAAAGTTAGCTGACTTTTCTTTTTATGTGTTTATTTAAGAATGTCTCCATATTAGCAAATTGCTGAACCAGATTAAGTATTTAAATAATTTTAGTGAAGTACATTATTTTATTGGCAATAAATAAATATCAGAACAGTATTCGAAACATCAATGTGGGAGAAATCATCACTTACCCATCGTGAAAAGAATTTGTTAACATTTCGCATACAGAAGAATAGTTTCTGGTGCGATTAAAATCTGAGCCTCACATTAACGTGCTGAGGTTCATTCAGTGGTGTAGCATGAACACAAACAACTGAAAAGCCAAGATGTTGGAGAGAGTGATATCATTTGCAAATAAATATGTAGATATAGGAATAATAATAATAATAATAATAATAATAATAATAATAATAATAATAATAATCATATCAAATCGTAGATTTTGCTGTTCCAGCTGACCACAGGGTGAATATCAAAGAAAAGGAGAAACGGAGCAAATACACAGAGCTAGCCAGAGAGCTGAAAGGAATATGGAAGATGAAGAAAATCAAAATAATACCTATAATAGTAGGAGCACTAGGGACAATCCCAAGAAAGTTTGGAAAAAAAAAAAAAAAAATGGGAGAAATTGGAATCAAAGGAATGACTGGAAAAATACAACAAACAACAATCATGAGAACAGCTGAAATATTAAGAAAACTCTTGAATGTGGAGACTAACACACAGGAGTAACAGGTGCGGGCCAGACAAACTGCTGCAAAGACAAAACATGAAACACTACATGGAACCAAGAACACTGAAACCGTATATTTATAAGTTCTCTAACCCAAGCCTACTCCCACTGCCACATCACTGCTCCCCCCTCCCAAATGAGTGAGACCAAATAATCAAGTAGAGTCAAGGAAGAAGGAAAGACCGATGAACTGACCAGACCTCAGCCGAATAAGTGCGAAGAGAACTGGGACCTTGGGGAGGCTTAGTGCCACTCAAATCCCAGCAAAGACCAATAGCCGCTGCCAACAACTAATCAATGACAAGCAGCTGTTGCGATAATGCAAATTTATTTGCAAATGTTATCGAAAGAGGTGGAGAGTACTGGAAACCTGGGGAGACTTTTCACTCAGCTTCCAGGGAACACCACAGGCTGTTTTCAGGGAAAGATCTCTGAAGATCTGTGTGAAAGCTCCTTGTGAGCCAATAATAATAATAATAATAAAACTTTGAGAAAAGAATGAGAGAGATTGGAATAAGAAAGATGGCTGAGAAAATACAACGGATAACAATAATGAAAATGGCTGAAATATTAAGGAAAAACCTTGAATGTGGAAACTAATACATATGAGCTACAGGAGCAAGCTAGACATATAGAAACTGCTACAGATGTAAAACACAAAGAATCATGAAACCTGAAACTGTAGAATTGTAAATAAATACCCTACTCTCACCAAAAAACAATTTGTAGTGTTGGCTTATGCCACACCGCACCAAATAATCAAGAAAGGTCAAGAAGGATGAAAGGACTGACAAGGGAAAGCACTGTCTGAGAGTACATCTTTCAAACTGCTTGGCCTAACGTTCACAGGAAACATGAGTTGGAACAATTATATTGAAAACATTGGTAGGGCCGCTGCGAAGAAGGTAGGCTCTCTCTCTACCGTGCTAGAAAACTACTGACACCTGAAAGTATCCTGTACCTCTATAAGGCCACCATTCGCCCATGTATGGAGTATTGCTGTCACATTTGGGCTGGTGCATCTGCTGCTAGTCTCTCGCTCCTAGACAAGGTTCAAAAGAGAGTCGCCAATCTGATAGGCCCTGAACTGGCATCTAAGCTTCAGCCTCTGTCCCATTGACGAAACTTTGCATCCCTCTGCCTGTTCTACAAGTATTTTAATGGTGAATGCTCTGACGAACTGCAAACACTTGTGCCCCCACGACGTAGACACCCTCGACAAACCTGGCAGACAGCTAAATCCCACCCCCAGACAGTAGAGATCCCTAGATGTAAAAAATCTTTCTACTCCAGTAGTTTCTTCCCCAGAACCGCTAGATTCTGAAATTCCATTCCAGGTCCCTGCTTCCCCAACTGTACTGACATGCAGAAGTTCAAGGGTAATGTGAACCGACATCTTGCTGCCCAAATCCCAACATAGTGCCCCAGTAGTTGCTGCCCCTGATAGTAGCCCCCTACATCACAGTGGCAATGTGCCTTGTTTGGGGTGAAAATGTAATAAAAAAAAAAAATTTTTTTAAATAGACAGACCTCCACTGGATGAATGTGAAGAGAACTGGGACCTTGGGGAGGCTTATTGCCACCAAAATTCTAGTGACGACCAATGATTGCTACTAATAAGAAATCAATTATAAAGGGCTGTTGCGATAACGCAAACTAATCTTCAAAGGTAATTGAAAGAGGTGGCGAATCCTGGAAATCTGCGAGACTTGTTGTCACTCAGACTCCAGGGGACACCACAGGTTGTTCTCAAAGAGAAATCTTTAATGATGACCTGTGTGACTACTCCTAGTGAGTAAATAATAATAATAATAATAATAATAATAATAATAATAATAATAATAATAATAATAATAATAATCTAGGGAACACGACCGGTTCACTTAGCAATCATTGATATTTAATTTTTTTTTATTTTTTTATTTCTTTTTTCTTCCTTTGAAGATTGTAATGCTGGGTATGGGGCAGCCAAACCAGCTGCCAACATTGCCCCGCTTTTTTATTGAAACCAACCGAGAGCTTTTTTTAGTATCCTCGCTGTTCCCTTAAGTGCAATTGTCTGAATCTCTTTTGCACTTGGTTCTCCAGGAATATTAGTTAGGTAGGACTTCAGGTTCTTCTTCATAAGTCCTGTGGCACCTATGATAACTGGTATGATTGATATCCCCTTAAGATTCCAGTTTCTTTTCATATCATACATGAGACCTTGGTATTTGGTCTGTTTCTCTCTTTCAGCTCTGTTCAGACCGCCATCGTTAGGAACACTCACTTCAATCAAGGTTGCAACTCTCTCTGACTTATTCCATATAACTATGTCAGGTTTCACAGCAGCATTTTCAAGGTAGGTGGCTGTAGGAATTACATGGTCGTAATGTATGGTATATAAGTCATTTCCAACTGTTCTTTCAGGTTGATGTTCCCAGGACTTGCTGCTACACTGGATGTTTAATTTTTTACAGATGGTCCAGTGGAGGTACTTGCATACTCCGTCATGTCTCGCTGTATAATAGCCGTCTCCGAGAAGAACTTTGCAACTTGATATCAGATGATCAACACTTTCCAATTCTGTACGGCAGAACCTGCATTTATTGTCATTACTGATCCCTAATTAATTTAATTGTATGAAACTCCTAGTGAGATAATAAAATTAATACTTATCTTAATAATGATATTGTCGAAGTTACATTAAATCACTGAACGTTATTCAAAATTAAAACTTAATTTAAACAGTAACAGGTCTGTTTGCAGCTATTTTTGTAGAGTCAGGCTGTGCCTTCAAGCATGCTACTCCCCCCTTCTAGCTTCCAGTGCTGAGAAAGAAGTAAATCTAATTACTTGCTTCCAGATATTTTGATGGTTTTTTTGTTATTGGAGCAAAAAAAAAATCTTCTGAACGCTATTAAAAGTTAAATTCTTCACTAGTTTGCAGTTTGGAGACGGAAGTGTTGTTGAGATAAGTGATTCCTATACTAATTCGCACTTTTTATTTTTAGATTCAAATATTAATAACTACATTTTATTTCAGTATTTAATTTATGTATTTCTGTTGTATTAAATGCTAGCTTTTTTTTTTCTCGTCCATAAATGTTTATCTATCTACCGAGTTGATTGCAAAAATAGATTACCTAATTGTACTCATTTTTAGTTCGTGAGAGGGGAATCTATCACCATACTTTCCCTTAAACACGTCTGTTGGACTTTTATTAAGTACAATACTTAATAGTTTGTTTTTTTTGTTTTTTTCTTTTTTTTTTTTTTAATGGAGAGTAGAAAAAGCATTGTGGATGCGTTATCGGCAGCTCCTGTTACTCTCGCTTCTTCTTATTTGTCCCTCAGTCCTCATTTTTTAATGAGTGATTTTTCTGACAAAGGGAGAAGAAAAAGCTGTTTTCTAGGTTGGCAGTATTTTGCGCGAACAGTTGGCAGAGTTGGTGGAAATTTTCTGTTTCTATGTCTATCCTTGTAGCCATGTCACTAGTAAGGGTGCTGGAGGTAAACGTTTTGTCTGGGCTGACGTTATCCGCCTGATAGTCAGGGACCCGAACCTTGGATTAACCACTAAGGAGGCTGTCCTATCAGCAGGTGCAAAGTACTGGGGCTGCTGTATTGCCATTTGGTGAATGGAATCTGGACCATGCAGTAGCTTCTGGTGGGGCCTCTCGATGCCATACTAGTGGGTAATTGTTACGGCTTTATCTTATCATTGGCTACAAAAAAAAAAAAAAAAAAAAATTCTTCGTTTCTCTTTCTTTCTTAGTTTCCCCTCTCTGTCCTGCTCTAAGTAAATCTGACGACCTAGTCCACAAATTCCAAAATTCCATCATGACAGGTTTCAAGAAAAAATACACGATTAAACCCGGTTCTCCAACTTCCAACGTAGACCCCTACTACCATGTCTCCTTCTCCAACATCAGGGGTCTTCGTTCTAACCTTCCAGAGGTTGAAACCCAATTACAGGAGACTAAACCAGACCTTTTATTTTTAAGTGAAACTGGTATTGGACAGGCTATTTCCCTAGAAGAGTTTGCAATTACAGGATACTCTAACTTAACTTCTAAATCTGACCCCCAAGATCGCCATAGGCATGGAATATGTGCCTATATACAAGATAGCTTTCCATGTGGGAGGGACATCTCCAGGGAAGATCCTAACTTACCCTATATGTGCTTCCGGGTTGCTTTAGCTCACACTACTGCATTTATATTTACTCTCTATCGCCCCCACAACAGCGGAGTTACTATCTTTAAAAGCATATCTGAGAAAATTGACCAAGTCCTATCTGCTTATCCTTCAGCTAACATTCACGTATGTGGAGAATTCAATGTTTACAACGTCGAATGGTTGACCCACTCAAACAAGACCGATGATGAGGGGAGGTTCTGTCATGATTTCTCCATTGCCTATGACCTCACTCAGATTGTTCAGGAACCCACCCGTGTGCCCGATAATGACGGCCAGTATGCGAGCCTACTAGACCTTTTTCTCACAACTTGCCCTGAACTATGTTCAGTTTCTGTTCTGTCGCCTCTAGGATCTTCCGACCACTCTGTTGTATCAATTAGAATAAAAATGAAATGTAATAAGTACCCAGACGTACCTCTCCATCGTACAGTATATCGATACACTAAGGCTGACTGGGATAGCTTCCGTACATTTATATCTGATCTACCTCTGCATTCCATGTTTAAAAAGGATGTGTCCTCTATAGTATTAGACCTGACTGAATGGTTAATTGTAGGTATTGACCATTTCATACCCTCTAAAAAGTTTCAGCAAAAACCTAACAGCCAGCCATGGTTCTCTCCAGAATGTGCTGCTGCCATTGCGCACAGAAATCACTTTTTCCACTGCTTCAAACGTAATAGATGTATGGAAACTAAAGCCGTTTTCAGGACTGCCAGCAACCATTGTAAGAAAGTAATAAGGAACGCAAGAGAGTTGTATGCTCAATCTGTTAAGTCCAAAGTAGCTGAGCAGTGGCTTGGTTCCCACCAGTTTTGGCAAATAGCAAACAGAATCCTGAACAGAAGCGTGTGCTCCATCCCAACTATTGTCAATGGACCTGAGGTAATCTCGTCAGCATCAGACAAAGCCAAACTCTTTGTCAAGAACTTTGCAGCTAATTCTACCCTTTGCGACCAAGACCGACAACCCCCAATATTTCCTCCTGTATCAAAAAACACGCTATGTGATATACGTATATCTGTACGTGATGTTGCCAAGCTAATCAAAAACCTTGATTCCAGTAAAGCAACTGGCCCTGACGGTATTCCAATTATAGTACTCAAAAAACTTCAACCTGAACTAGTGCCAATACTTACAAAACTGTTTAAACGTTGTCTTAAGGAGAATAGTTTCCCATCTCCCTGGAAAATCTCATCAGTATGTCCTGTATTTAAGAATTCAGGTGATCGCTCATCCCCCTCTCAGTACAGGCCAATAAGTCTCCTGTGCGTCATGAGTAAGTTCCTAGAATCTGTGTTAAATACAGAAGTAATCAACCATCTCAACAAAAATAACCTTCTTAGTGACACTCAATATGGCTTCCGTTCTGCTAGATCTACAGCAGATGTGCTTACAGTTATATCGCATAGGATTAGCAAATCTCTCGACGGTGGCAATCTTTCGAGGGCAATCGCTATTGACATATCTAAAGCCTTTGATAGGGTATGGCATAAAGGTTTACTTCATAAGATCGCTAGCTATGGTATAGCTGGAAAAGTCTTCTCAATTATTAAATCATTTCTTTCTGATAGGTTCATAAGAGTAGTAGTTGAGGGGCAAAAATCAGAAGCCCACAGTATAAATGCCGGTGTCCCTCAGGGGTCCATCCTGGGCCCAACTCTTTTCCTGATCTACATTAATGATCTTCCAAATCACATCTTTACATCATTTGTAGACATTTATGCTGACGACACTACCATTTATGGTAGCACATCTAAGACAGTAAACGACCAAGTTCTCTCCAATTCTCTCTCCTCTGATCTTGATCACATAGTACAATGGGGAAAGGAGTGGCTGGTTACTTTTAATGCATCTAAAACCAAGCTTCTCTCTTTACATCATCAACATTCTAATCCACATTTGTCATCAATTGAAATGAATGGCTCTCGTCTTCAGGAGGCCTCAAGTTTTGACAAGCTTCTGGGCTTGACCATTATTCCTGATCTTAAATGGAACACGTACATCAAATCTGTTGCCAAGGCCGCTGGAAAAATGGTGGGATCTTTCTATCGATCGAGTAGATATCTCATTGCTGATGCTATTCTCTATCTATATAAGAGCCAGGTACGTCCAAGGATGGAATACTGTTGCCACATCTGGGCAGGAGCTGCTAGAAAGGACTTGTCCTGCCTTGATAGAGTTCAAAATAGATTTCGTAGCCTCGTAGGAGATGTCCTTTTCTCCTCCTTGCAACCTCTATCTCACAGAAGAGATGTTGCGAGTTTGTCTCTGATGTATCGTTATTTTCATGGGAAGTGTTCGACTGAGCTTCAATCTATGGTCCCCCCTCGCCAAACTTTCACAAGAAACACTCGTCTAGCTGTAAACACTATCAATAATTCCCCCAACTCTTTATCTGTGCCTAAACCTAAACGTAGCCTTAATTTAAACCTACGTTACTTCCGGTTTAGTGATGGATGCACCAGTAAAGACGTCAGGTATTTTTGTTTTTTTTTTCACATTCTTTTCCTCCTTCGCGGTATGGGTTGAAGCCTGCCTACTATATTTTTTGATTTTGCTCAACACACACCTCCAAACACCCGGACACCCAGGATAGTTTATTAAAAACAGAAATACCGCAGGTATTTTTTTTTTTTTTTTACACAGGCATCAACACATTATCAAGGCCACGAGGCCACTCAAGGATAAGGGTTAAAGAGTGTATAGTAGAAATTGGACAATATAGTAATCATTAGTAATGAAAATTCGGTAAATTTTTTAACTTATATGGAACGGCTCATCAAGAACTTATTTACGTTAGACTTGAACATCAACCATATTTTAGTCAGCCAGAAAGCAGGAAAACAGAAGACAATTCCATAGGCGTGCAGTTCAAAGAAAGAAGCTTTGTTCATGGAATCTACGTTTAGGTTTAGGCACAGATAAAGAGTTGGGGGAATTATTGATAGTGTTTTCAGCTAGACGAGTGTTTCTTGCGAAAGTTTGGCGAGGGGAGACCATAGACTGAAGCTCAGTCGAACACTTTCCATGAAAATAACGATAATCAGAGACAAGCTCGCAACATCTCTTCTGTGAGATAGAGGTTGCAGGGAAGAGAAAAGGACATCTCCTACGAGGCTACGAAGTCTATTTTATCAAGGCAGGACAAGTCCTTTCTAGCAGCTCCTGCTCAGATGTGGCAACAGTATTCCATCCTTGGACGTACCTGCCTCTTATACAGATAGAGAATTGCATCAGCAGTGAGATATCTACTCGATCGATAGAAAGATCCCACCATTTTTCCAGCGACCTTGGCAATAGATTTGATGTACGTGTTCCATTTAAGATCAGGAGTAATGGTCAAGCCCAGAAGCTTGTCAAAACTGGAGGCCTCCTGAAGACGAGAGCCATTCATTTCAATTGATGCCAGATGTGGATCAGAATGTTGATGATGTAAAGAGAGAAGCTTGGTTTTAGATGCATTAAAAGTAACCAGCCACTCCTTTCCCCATTGTACCACGTGCTCAAGATCAGAGGAGAGAGAATCAGAGAGAACTTGGTCATTTACGGTCTTAGATGTACTACCATAAATGGTATTGTCATCAGCATAAATGTCTACAAATGATGTAAGGATGTGATTTGGAAGATCATTAATGTAAATCAGGAAAAGAGTTGGGCCCAGGATGGACCCCTGAGGGACACCAGCATTAATACTGTGAGCTTCTGATTTTTGCCCCTCAACTACTACTCTTATGAGCCTATCAGAAAGAAATGTTTTAATAATTGAGAAGACATTTCCAGCTATACCATAGCTAGAGATCTTGAGAAGTAAACCTTTATGCCATACCCTATCAAAGGCCTTAGATATGTCAAGAGCAATTGCCCTAGAAAGGTTGCCTCCGTCAAGAAATTTGCTAATCCTATGAGATATAACTGTAAGCACATCTGCTGTAGATCTAGCAGAATGGAAACCATATTGAGTGTCACTAAGAAGGTTATTTTTGTTGAGATGGTTGATTACTTCTCTATTTAACGCAGATTCCAGCAACTTACTCATGATGCACATCACCTGAATTCTTAAATACAGGACATAGCGATCACCTGAATTCTTAAATACAGGACATACTGATGAGATTTTCCAGGGTGATGAGAAACACTTCTCCTTAAGACAACGTTTAAACAGTTTTGTAAGTATTGGCACTAGTTCAGGTTGAAGTTTTTTGAGTACTATAATTGGAATACCGTCAGGGCCGGTTGCTTTACTGGAATCAAGGTTGTTGATTAACTTGGCAACATCACAAACAGATATTTGTATATCACATAGCGTGTTTTCTAATACAGGAGGAAATACTGATGCTGATGAGATTACCTCAGGTCCATTGATGATAGTTGGGATAGAGCACACGCTTCTGTTCAGGATTCTGTTTGCTATTTGCAAAACCTGGTGGGAACAAAGTTGCTGCTCAGCTTCTCTGGACTTGACGGACTGAGCATACAACTCTCTTGCATTCTTTATTACTTTCTTACAATGGTTACTGGCAGTCCTGAAAGCGGCTTTAGTTTCCATACATCTATTACGTTTGAAGCAGTGGAAAAAGTGATTTCTGTGCACAATGGCAGCAGTAGATTCTGGAGAGAAGCATGGCTGGCTGTTAGGTTTTTGCTGGAACTTTTTCGAGGGTATGAAACGGTCTATACCTACAATTAACCATTCCGTCAGGTCTGATACTATAGAGGACACATCCTTTTTAAACATGGAACGCAGAGGTAGATCTGATATAAATGTATGGAAGCTATCCCAGTCAGCCTTAGTGTATCGATATACTGTACGATGGAGAGGTATGTCTAGGGACTTATTACATTTTATTTTTATTCTAATCGATACAACAGAGTGGTCGGAAGATCCAAGAAGAGACAGAACAGAAACTGAACATAGTTCAGGGCAAGTTGTGGGAAAAAGGTCTAGTAGACTCATATACTGGCCATCATTGTCGGGCCCACGGGTTGGTTCGTGAACAATCTGAGTGAGGTCATAAGCAATGGAGAAATCATGACAGAACCTCTCCTCATCATCAGTCTTGTTTGAGTGGGTCAATCATTCGACATTGTGAACATTGAAGACTCCACATACGTGAATGTTAGCTGAAGGATAAGCAGATAGGACTTGGTCAATTTTCTCAGATATGCTTTTAAAGATAGTAACTCCGCTGTTGTGGGGGCAATAGAGAGTAAATATAAATGCAGTACTGTGAGCTAATGCAACCCGGAAGCACATATAGGGTTAGTAAGGATCTTCTCTGGAGATCTCCCCACCACATGGAAAGCCATCTTTAATATAGGAACATATTTCATGCCCATGGCGATCTTGGGGGTCAGATTTAGAAGTTAAGTTAGAGTATCCTTTAATTGTGAACTCTTCTAGGGAAATAGCCTGGCTAATACCAGTTTCACTTATAAATAAAAGGTCTGGTTTAGTCTCCTGTAATTGGGTTTCAACCTCTGGAAGGTTAAAACGTAGACCCCTTATGTTGGAGAAGGAGATATGGTAGTGGGGGTCTACGTTGGAAGTTGGAGATCCAGGTTTAATCGTGTATTTTTTCTTGAAACTTGTCATGATGGAATTTTGGAATTTGTGGACTAGGTCGGCAGATTTACTTAGAGCAGGACAGAGAGGGGAAACTAAGAGAGAAAAAGAAACAAAGAATTTTTTTTTTTTTTTTTGTAGAACATGATAAGGTAAAGCCGTAACAATTACTCACTATTATGGCATCAAGAGGCCCTACCAGAAGCTACTGCATGGTCCAGAATCCATTCACCAAATGGCAATACAGCAGCCCCAGTACTTTGCACCTGCTGATAGGACAGCCTCCTTAGTGGTTAATCCAAGGTTCGGGTCCCTGACTATCAGGCGGATAACGTCAGCCCAGATAAAATGTTTACCTCCAGCACCCTTACTAGTGACATTTTTAAACGTGACATTAAATTTCTTTTAAAAAAATGAAGTAAAAATAAAAATCTGAAAGAAACTGAGCCATGTGCATGTGAGTATTATGTTTTTTCTAAACAGTTTACTTCTTGTTAGTAAAAAAAAATACTCGCGCTGAGATAGAAACCAAAGCCTTAAGATAGTGAGTCAAGTACGATAACCATTAGACCAGCTTGACACAGTCTTTAAAGTGTTTCAAACATACTTATTCGTAACATAAGGCAGCTGTCATGTGAACGATTCATGCATGCACATTCGTGAAACAATTCACAAACAGATAAAAATCTGATTGATCTCAAGTAACAATTTTTCAATTTTGATCCCTTAGCAGCCCTTTTTTTCGGATGAAAATCTATTAAAATGTT
The DNA here is from genome assembly GCF_053919585.1 of Euprymna scolopes. NCBI lineage: Eukaryota > Metazoa > Mollusca > Cephalopoda > Sepiida > Sepiolidae > Euprymna > Euprymna scolopes. Next base: position 54,784,730 of record NC_136484.1, on the reverse strand, counting down.
TTCCACGTCTGAATACCCTATATACTAAATTTCAAGTCTGTAGATCAAAAATTCGTTAAGTATATAGATTGAGAAGTGTCCTCACACATGCATTCTTAATTTTATAGATATATAGATTAATAATAACCACATGAGTTAACAAGCTCATAAAAAAGAATTTAAAAAACTATCTGGCCTATATACCCAGTGAACCAAGTGCAAATTGTGCTTAAAGGGACACTTAGAATCCTAAAAAAGATCCCTTGGTTGGAGTCACTGAAATAGTCGGTAAATGTCTGGTAACTGATGGGATGTCCCATCTTCAGCAAAAGCAAAGTTTCTATAAAAAAAGAAAGAAAATTGGAACACTATATGGACAATTGCGAAAATGTTTTCTTATTTTAGTATTATTTAGTGATTAGCACAGACGAAGAAATATTTTGCATATATTTTTTAGGGTTCATTTCTGTTTTAGTCACTTAAATTATTTAGAATTAAATGTCCTTCGGCATGGTGTCAGCATTAATACTTAAATCATGTGTTAGTAAAAACAAAACAAAAAAAATATATTTAACAAAAAATGTTAAAAGCAAGTCATAGCAAGTTTAACCGTATATGTAAAATACGAACTGAAAACTATGCCAGAAAAATATAGTCACCATCTTTATAAATAAGTCGAGAAAGAAACTAGCTAAGAAAGAAAAATAATTCAAGTTCATAACCCTGTAATTAATCTAGAAAATTATTAACTGGAGTTATCACCCTTTATTTAATCTATGCCTGACTGGGATAGCTTCTGTACATTTATATCTGATCTATCTCTGCATTCCATGTTTAAAAAGGACGTGTCCTCTATAGTATCAGACCGGACCGAATGGTTAATTGTAGGTATAGACCGATTTATACCATCTAAAACATTCCAACAAAAACCTAACAGCCAGCCATGGTTCTCCCCAGAATGTGCTGCTGCCATTGTGCACAGAAATCACTTTTTCCATAGCTACCAAGGTAATAGATGTACTGAGACTAAAGCTGCTATCAGGACTGCCAGCAACCACTGTAAAAGCGTGCGTTCTATCCCAACCATCATCAATGGACCTGAGGTCATCTCGTCAGCATCAGACAAAGCCAAACTATTTGCCAAGAACTTTGCAGCTAATTCTATCCAATACGACCAAGGCCATCAACTCTCCGTAATTTTTTTTTTTTACAAGGTGGTCACCACTTATCAAGGCCCGGAAGCTATAAGGGATAAGAGTTATTGTAAGTACATTACATTAGTGTGCAGATTTAATAAAGTGTCTACTTAAAGGAGCGGTTCATCAGGAATTTGTTTATGTTGGACTTGAAGACATCCAGGTTGTAGTCAGGTGGGAAGCAGGCAGACAGAACAGAGCTCCACAGGCGTGCACTTCTAAGAAAGAAGCTTTGTTCATGGAATCTACATTTTGATTTAGGTACAGATAAAGAGTGGGAAATATTTTTGACAGTGGATTCAGCTAGACGAGTGTTTTTTTGTGAAAGATTGGCGAGGAGAGACCATAGATTGGAGTTCAGACGAGCACCTGCCATGGAAATAACGATAAAACAAAGACAGGCTCGCAACGTCTTTCTGTGAGAGAGAGGTTGCAGAAAAGTGCATCCCCCACTAAGCCACAAAGTCTATTTTGTACTCTGTCAAGGCAGGATAGGCTGTTTTTAGCAGCTCCTGCCCAGATATGGCAACAGTATTCCATCCTTGGATGTACTTGGCTTTTATATAGATAGAGAATTGCATCAGCAGTGAGATATCTACTGGAGCGGTAGAAGGATCCCACCATCTTTCCCAGTGACCTTGGTAACAGATTTGATGTACGTGTTCCATTTCAGATCGGGAGTAAAGGTCAAGCCCAGAAGCTTGTCAAAATATGGAGCCTCCCCAAGACGAGAGCCATCCATTTCAATTGATGCCAAATGGGGATCAGAGCGTTGATGATGTAAAGATAGGAGTTTGGTTTTAGATGTATTAAAGGTAACCAGCCACGACTTCCCCCACTGAACCACGCGCTCAAGATAAGAGGAGAGAGAATCAGAGAGAACTTTGTTATTTACAGCCTTTGATGTGTTGCTGTAAATGGTCGTGTCATCAGCATAGATGTCAACAAATGATTTAAGTATGTGTTTAGGGAGATCATTGATGTAGATCAGGAAGAGAGTTGGGCCCAGGATGGACCCTTGAGGGACTCCAGCATTAATACTCTGATTTTTGTCCAGCGACCACTACTCTTATGAGCCTATCAGAGAGAAATGATTTAATGATAGAGAAAACATTTCCAGTTATACGGTAGCTGGAAATCTTGTGAAGTATGATGACCTGTCATCTAAAATCTTAAAAACAGGACATACTGATGAGATTTTCCAGGGTGTTGGGAAGCAATTTCTCCTTAAGACAATGCTTAAACAGTTTTGTAAGTATGGGCGCTAGTTCAGGTTGAACATACACACACAACGTCCACCATATCTTTATGTATCTAGAATGAAAGTCTGCCAGCTTCCCACTTCCGATATGACCTGAAGAGGGGTAGGTCGCTGTTTCCAGACTCTTAAGCTAAGGTTAAAAAATGTTTCTATCTAACTTTTTGAAATCTATTTTGTACAAATTACCGCTAACTGTTTTCTTATTACAGATTTGACTTAAAAACTCGTAACTAAATTTCACCAATCTTGTCTTGCTTTTTTTTTTTTCGTTTTTGTTCTGAAATTATTTTTGTCAAATATGCTATTAACCAATATTTTCTTGTTACATGTAAAACGAAAAGGAAAAAAGAAAGTCACCTATGAAAACGAGAACCTCCCAAACTAAAACCTTGAATAATTATCTAAACTCAAATGTAAATTAATATTAAGCCGACTTCACAAATTGATAAAAGTTCATTATTGGATTCTAATTATAAGGTGAAGCTCGAATTATTCAAACTCGAGATAGATAACGCCAAAAACATACCCACATTAATATGGGAGGGGAGATGATCTTCAAAAAGCGTACTGAATTGATAATTGAGCACCAGACTTTACTAAGTAGATATTGATAAGTCCCTTGTACCTATTCCCCCCCCCCCTTTTTTAATGGAGAGTAGATAATACAGTGGATGTGTTATCGGCAGCTCCAGTAACTCTCGCTTCTTCTTTTTTGTCCCTCAGTCCTCATTCAAATGAGTGATTTTTCTTACAAAGGGTGAAGAAAAAGCTGCTTTCCAGGTCGGTGAACAGTAGTCTAAGATGTCGGAAATTTTTCTGTCTCTATGTCTATCCTTGTGGCCATGTCACTAGTAAGGGTGCTGGAGGGAAACGTTTCGTTTGGGCTGACGTTATCCGCTTGAGAGTCAGGGACCCGAACCTTGGATTAACCACTAAGGATGCTGCCCTATCAGCAGGCGCAAAGTACTGGGGCTGCTGTATTGTCATTTAGTGAATGGAATCTGGACCATACAGTAGTTTCTGGTAGGGCCTCTTGATGCCATACTAGTGGGTAATTGTTACGGCTTTACCTTATCATGTGCTACATAAAAAAGAAAAAAAATTTCCTGTCCTTTTTCTCTCTTACTTTCCCTCTCTATCCTGCTCTAACCAAGTATGCCGACCTGTTCCACAAATCCCAAAACCTCAACATGAAATATCTCCAGGAAAAAAACTCGAATAAACCTAGAACCCCATCTTCCAACATAGACACCTACTGCCATGTCTCCTTCTCCAATATTAGGGGTCTATGTTCCAACCTTCCAGAGGTTGAAACCCAATTACAGGAGTCGAAACCGGACATATTCTTTCTAAGCAGAACTGGAACAGGGCCGACCATTTCCCTAGATGAGTTCATAATTAACGAATACTCTAACTTAACATCTAAATCTGACCCCCAAGATCGCCATGGGCATGGAATATGGCTTCCCGTGTGGCAAGGATATCTCTAGGGAAGATCCTAATTTGCCTTATATGTGCTTCTGGGTTGCACTTGCTTACACCGCTGCATTTATATTTGCCCTCTATCGGCCCCATAACAATGGAGTTACTATCTTTAAGAGTATATCTGAGAAAATAGACCATATCCTGTCTGCAAATCCCTCGACTAACATCCACATCTGTGGTAACTTCAATGTCCATAACATGGAATGGCTGACCCACTCAAATAAGACAGACGATGAGGGGAGGTTCTGTCATGATTTTGCCACTGATTATGACCTCACTCAGATTGTTTGCAAGCCCACCCGTGTGCTCGTGTACAGGTCAATATGCAAGCCTCCTAGATCTTTTTCTCTCAACTTCCCCTGAGCTATGTTCATGTTCCGTTCTTTCTCCTCTAGGATCCTCCAACCACTCCGTCGTATCAGTTAAGATAAAAATGAAATTTAATAAGTCCCCAGACGTACCCCTCCACTGTACTGTATACCGATACTCTATGGCTGGCTGGGATAGCTTCCATACATTTATATCTGATCTACCTCTGCATTCCATGTTTAAAAAGGATTTGTCCTCTATAGTATCAGACCTGATGGAATGGTTAATTGTAGGTATAGACCGATTCATACCATCTAAAACATTCCAACAAAAACCTAACAGCCAGCCATGGTTCTCCCCAGAATGTGCTGCTGCCATCACGCACAGAAATTACTTTTTCCACAGCTACCAATGTAATAGATGTCCTGACACTAAAGCTGCTTTCAGGACTGCCAGCAACCACTGTAAAAGAGTAATAAAGAATGCAAGAGAGCTATATGCCCAGTCTGTTAAATCCAAAGTAGCTGATCAGCGGCTTGTTTCCCACCAGTTTTTGCAAATAACAAATAGGATCCTGAACAGAAGTGTGTGTTCTATCCCAACCATTATCAATGGACCAGAGGTCATCTCGTCAGCATCAGACAAAGCCAGACTATTTGCCAAGAACTTTGCAGCTAATTCTACCCTATGCGACCAAGGCCATGAACTCCCCATATTTCCTCCTACAACACAGAACATGCTAGGTAACATACAAATATCTGTGTATGAGGTCGCCAAGCTAATCAAGAACCTTGATTCCAGTAAAGCAACTGGCCCTGACGGCATTCCAATTATAGTGTTGAAAAAGCTCCAACCAGAACTTGCTCCCATACTTAAAAAACTGTTTAAGCATTGTCTTAAGGAGAATTGCTTCCCAACACCCTGGAAAATCTCATCAGTATGTCCTGTATTTAAGAATTTAGATGACAGGTCATCTCCCTCTCAGTACAGACCAATAAGTCTCCTGTGTGTCATGAGTAAGTTGCTGGAATCCATATTAAATAAAGAAGTAGTCAACCACCTCAGCAGAAATAACCTTCTTAGTGACATGCAATATGGTTTCCGTTCTGCTAGATCTACAGCAGATGTGCTAACGGTTATATCTAATAGGATTAGTGAATCTCTTGACAAAGGCTTCCTTTCTAGGGCAATTACTCTTTACATATCAAAGGCCTTTGATAAGGTATGGCATAAAGGCCTACTTCACAAGCTGGAAATATTTTCTCAATTATTAAATCATTTCTCTCTGATAGGCTCATAAGAATAGTGGTTGATGAGCAGTATTAATGCTGGTGTCTCAACTCTCTTCCTGATCTACATCAATGATCTCCCAAAAACACATACTTAAATCATTTGTTGACATCTATGCTGATGACACGACCATCTATGGCAACACATCAAAGGCTGTAATGACAAAGTTCTCTCTGATTCTCTCTCCTCTGATCTTGAGCACGTGGTACAATGGGGGAAAACGTGGCTGGTTACTTTTAATGCATCTAAAACCAAGCTTCTATCTTTACATCATCAACGCTTTGATCCCTATCTGGCATCAATTGAAATGGATGGCTCTCGTCTTGGGGAGGCTCCATATTTTGACAAGCTTCTGGGCTTGACCTTTACTCCTGATCTGAAATGGAACACGTACATCAAATCTGTTACCAAGGTCACTGGGAAAGATGGTGGGATCCTTCTACTGCTCCAGTAGATATCTCACTGCTGATGCAATTCTCTATCTATATAAAAGCCAAGTATGTCCAAGGATGGAATACTGCTGCCACATCTGGGCAGGAGCTACTAAAAGCAGCCTATCTTGCCTTGACAGAGTACAAAATAAACTATGTAGCCTAGTGGGGGATGCCCTTTTCTCTTCCCTGCAACCTCTCTCCCACAGAAGGGGCGTTGCGAGCCTGTCTTTGTTTTATCATTATTTCCATAGGAAGTGCTTGTCTAAGCTCCAATCTCTGGTTCTCCCTTGCCAATCTTTCACAAAAAACACCCATCTAGCTGAAACCACTGTCAGTAATTTTCCCCACTCTTTATCTATGCCTAAATTAAAACGTAGATTCCATGAACAAAGCTTCTTTCTTAGAAGTGCACGCCTGTGGAACTCTCTTCCGTTTGCCTATTTCCCACCTGACTACAACTTGGATGTCTTCAAGTCCAACATAAACAAGACCCTGATGAAGCACCCCCTTAAGTAAGACATTTTATCAGATCTTCATTACTAGTGATTACTATGATATTATCCCATTAATTACTGTACACGCAATAACCCTTATCCCTGAGTGGCCTCCAGGCCTTGATAAGTGATGACTTCCTTGTAAAAAAAAAAAAATGTGCCAGCCTCTTTCTCGACTACATGTTTTTGATCTAGTTTTCATTGAGGTGTTATTTACGTGCAAAATGAAGCTATTTTTTTGCCATAAATGTTCTTAATGCTATTTAAATAAAAACGAAAGTTGGTTACATGTCCTAAATACACTATTTGGATTGGTCAAAAACTGAGTGATCATTTTACGTTATATTGATGTGCAAAGTTGAGCCCCCATTCTAAGTTCTAAAAAAAAAAAATGCTGCAAAGTATTTCATGCTTCTTACGTGTAGGTTTTTAGTTCTCTCCTACTGCAAGAACTTAAACGGCAGAGTTGGAAAGTGGGATTGAGATGTCAACCCCCTCCCCCCGAAGGAGAGACACTGACCTGCAAAAAAACTTCCCAGGTAGCCCCGTCGGCATTCCCCAGTAGGGGCGCCTCAGGCGATTAGCAGTAAACTAACCCCTTCTCAAAGAGAGAAAGCAAAGCCCGGGAGGATGGACCTCCTAGAACGGCACAGAACTAACATCACACCGCAATCACCAGGAACCAGGTCATTACAAGAATGCTCTAATCTGTTGATTTTGGGGGCCGAGGATAAAAATCCATAGCCGCACGCAGCTTACATGTAATTGCCCCTTAGAAGTAGAATCTTGTTTTTTTTTCTTTTGGGTGAACTGTTGCATAGAGTAAGGATAAATGATACAATATATATATATATATATATATATATATATATATATATATATTTATATATATATGGCAAAGTCACTAAATTACGGCATAAGTGGATTGGGAGAGGAAAACAGTGCAGGTATTAAAAATGTTTGGCTTTTTTTTATATAATAAAATAATATGAGAAATCGTTTTGAGTTAAAATCTTTTGAGAAATACACATTTTTGTAAGAAATTTCTTTCTCTCACAACTCAATTTCCTCCCTGCAGAAGCAAATGAATTCCACAAACAAAAGCCATACCTTTTAAACTCCAAATCTATTCACAAGTAACAGCAATGAAAGTTCTTTGGTTCTGGTAAGTCTTTTTGCAAAACGGTGGCCCGATTTGCTTCCATAAGTATGGAGCCTTTAGTTCGAATTCCTATTGTTGGAATGTTAGTTCGTTGTTCCTTTGGAAAGATCCATGATGATCATGGAGAACACGGCGGGAATGATGGCGCCTATAATCAGGCATGAGGTGAGCCTATTGGGACTCAAGAAGAAATAAGATAAGATCCAATAATTGGATAATAACATTATTTTATATTTAACTTTATCATTTTTTTCTCTCTCTCCTTTTTCTTCCTAGATCTTTTTTATTTATAGTTATGTCTCGGAAGTAGAGTGAAAAGCACATCTTATTTTTCTTTTATTAATATTATTTTTTTTCCTTGTACACATGTTTGTGAATTATTCCATTGATTTCTGCATTTGGATTATTATGGACCATCTTCTTCCAATTACGGGATGTCTTTGGATTTTACTTGTACAAATGGAAATTCTTTTAACTTTCTTGAAGTTTTACATTTGGATTTTACCGTCACTGGATTTTTTATCTTCCACCAGACTATCCATTCATGTGTAATCACCTTTTTCTTTACCATATTCCCTCTGCTTAACTTTTTTTTTTCAAGTAAGATCTTTGACTTACTTGTTGTTTCATCAAATACTTCTGCATGCAAAATCCGATCCCACATTTTGCTAATTCCTACCCTCTGATGAGAAGGAGAGTATTTCTTCGAAACTCCGCGGATTAAGGACTATCCATTTATCTAGTGTTTCCTTTTCAGATTAAATATGTTTTTAACTCATTTCAAAGTGTTTTTTAACATATTTTATTAACTGTTTGCTCATATATATACATACATATATATATATATAACTACTTAATTTACTCACATAAAATTAATATACGAAAGTATAAATATATGCATAAACTTTAAATATTTACTTCAAAAGTGCTCAATACGTAGGTAGAGCTAGTTAGTAAGTTATAAAATATGTATGGCGATTAAGCTACACTGAATATTCCGTGTTTCATCCACTTTAGGACTCTTCAGACTTATGCGCATAAGCCTGAAGAGTCCTAGAGTGGATGAAACGCGAAATATTCAGTGTAGCTTAATCGCCATATATATATATATATATATATATATATATATATATATATATATATATATATATATATATATATATATTCTTTTTCAATATTTTTTATTTTTTAATGTCTTGATTAAACTAAACAAGTACCGATTTATTTCATAGTGATTATTTTTAGTTTTTAATAGGATATTTTGAATTAGTGCTTGTGTAGAACAGTGATGTTTTAAACTAACGCATTTTCGGTGAAAACATTATTACGTACTTGGGAGTCTTATTTTTCACAAGTACCTTTAAATTTCGTTATATTTAATAATATTGCGTTTTTTTAAAAAAAATCAACAAACATTTAATTAACCGGTGCTTAACAGATCAATTTTTTAAAATATGTCGCTTAGAGCAAAAACATTATTACGTACTTAATTGTCATGTCGAAAATAGTAATATATCAAAAAAATATGAAAATTCATCGAATAGAACAACTGTTATGTTTTTAGTAAAAAAAAACAAGAAAGAAAAAGAAAGTATGTCGCTATAAGGATAAAATGTTGGAAAGCATTATAGTGTAATCTAAAATTTGTGTTCCGAGTTATGTCCCCTGTGTGTGAACTCTCTACCGACTACTTTATAACATCTAAGAAAAATGCAATTTTACCCAGTTTTCCGTAAAAATTACTTTTAACTAGAAATAACTTCCTATTCGATTAATTTTCACAATTTTTAGATATACTACTATTTTCGAAGTGCCAATTAAGTTCGTTATATTATTTTTGCTTAAAACAATACATTTAAAATAATCGATCTGTCGAGTCTATCTTAACAAGCTCTGATTAATCTTAGTAAATAATAATTAAAAAAAACAAGAACATCGATGTGTTGACACCTTGTAGATATGCGAGAAATTGCCATTTCATTTTATTAATGTACCTATTTACTTTGCCTCCCCACGAGGGCAGAGTTAGACCCCAGGTTCATTTTTTTAATGTGGAGAAAGAAACAAAATTTAAAAAATTGCCCCAGTAATGAAGGATTTCTCCCCCACTAACCGAGAACAAAAAATTCAAGTTCAGTTTCAGAACAGATACTACACGCTGATTTTGGCCCGATGAAATTATTTCACTTCAGGGAAAACAAATATATTTGTCTTACTTTCTCTTTGTTTTTTATTTTTATATATTATTAAAAAAAATTTTTTTTTTTTTTTTTTTTTTTTTTTTTAGAAATTAGTTTTATTTCATTTGAATCGTAGGTCATAGCGGAATATGGTTCTATTTAGTTTTAGAAGAAAATTTACCCAGGAATTACTTTCTCCTTCGAGAGAAAAAGTAGGTCTCAATCGCCTTAGGTGACCCGACCAGGGAATTCTGACTGGTGGTGCCGGTGCATTACTGCATTGGTGCAATCACGCCAGATTTTACATTCATCAAAACTGATTCATTGAGGGAGGGGGGCGGATTTCCCACTATAAAAAATACCGTGTATCTAAGTTTGTTAAAGTTGGGGGGGGGGAAGAAGAGAGGTAAATAAATAATGGACAAATAATAGTTATTTTGTAAGGTTGAGAAAGAAAAAAAAAAAAAAAAACGTATTCTCATTGCATTTTGTTATTAACCAATCTACTTTTTTGTTTACATTTCAAACCGAGGCAAAACAATAAGGACGCAGGTGTGAACAATGTTTGCCTCGTCTGTCGTTTTGTGATTCGATTGGCCATCCGTAGAAAAACTCAGGTGAGAAAGCCGCCAGGTGAGAAGAGAGGAGGGGGGAAGAAAAACAACATGGCGGAAGCGGACGCGGACGACTCCTTCGACAGTGATAATGACAATTATAACTTAAGTAAATTTGTGGACGACTATGATTTACCCCAAACTGTCACCGTAGTTGATCCAGGCAGCGACAACCCTAACCCAACTGTAACTCGTGGCTCTACAATCGAACTCCTAAGCATGGCCATCCAAAGTGTCTTGTTGACACCCTGTAAGGTGGACGAAGAACTAAAGGCAGATGATGGACCACCACCAACTCCGAGAAAGGACAACGATACCATGGAGGTGTCCATAGATTACCCGGCCAAATATATAGTCCTTCCACCTCCACACGAGGGCATCGGGGATGATGGTGTCAAGAACTCCCCAGTTATTTACGAAACTGTTAAAGACCTGTTGAAAGTATGCCCGCCTACATTTAAAGCGAACAGAACGTCGACCGCTCCGGCGTTAACGGCTGACCCAACGGAGATCACGGAGAGCCCCAAAACCTGTTTCCAGAGTGGTGACAAGTTCAAGTTTCGGCGGATTGTCCGCGAAGGTAACTTTGGGAAATATTTACAATGTCGACACGAAAATGGAAACGTGATGGAGTTGCCCCTCTCGTGTCGAGGTGATTTTTCTTTTGTTGTCGACACAGATTCGACCTACACTGTTTGGGAACTGGTGCAGGCCAGTCTGTTGCCTCGTTACCTTTGGCCAGCTGATGACCTAGACCAACACAATTGCCATGATAGTATCATCCGGGTCGGTACCGACGATGATTTCTCTTCTACAAACGTCGACCGAAACGAGAAAAGTGAAAACTATTTTTTAGATAATATAAAAGAAAGCCAAGAAAAAGAAACGGCGGAAAGACGGATTGAAGAGGAAACAGAAAGTATCTATCGACGAGATGTACACGAATCTCCCTATACTGATTTCCCGACGACTTCTAATAGTCGTAGTCGGCAAACCAGTCTTCAATCTGCCCAAATCTCTGGACGAGACATTCTTTACATGGACATACCGCAGATATATATTGAGGCTCGTTTTGTCGATGACCCTACGAACACAAAAAACAATTTTTTCAATGAAACGGAAGACAAGTGGTTAGTGCCCTTAGATTCGGATATGATTATCAAATGTTTTTCAGCGCCCGATTACGAACACCCTTCTAAATACAAATCCCGACGGACGTTATGGGAAATTTGCTCGGAACATGCTCAGCCTCCAGTGTTTTTCCCTTTATGCGCACAGATCGTTTCCTACCCGGATATATCGTCGCAGTTTACCTGCAGTATAGCGTCACATTCCAATGTTGTCCTCCGGCGTGTTGAATATATCGACAAGATCCTGGCCCGCATCGAAAATGATTGGTTCTTTGTTTTGGGTCCAAACTTGCGTCAAACATTTCGCTGTCTTCCCCGAACCTTTACCTGTGTCTCGGACCTTTACCTTTGCAAACCGGGTACAGAGCTTACTGTGATGGAGGACGTTGCGACAGATTTTCCGCGAGACATTTCCTTAAAAGCAGGCGACATAATCCGTGTGCCCAAATTCCAAACTCACATTACTAAAACCGGACGGCGAGGTTCTCAGATGGAATGTCGGGTTCTTAAGTGCCAAAAACTCAACTCGAAAGGTAATTACGAAAAACTGAAGCTACCCATGGACTTGTCTTTAATACTAGTGGAGTTAATTGCTGTAGAAGATAGAGAAGTGTGGCATGTTAGCGAACTGTTTGATTATTTACCTCATTTCCCAATGAATGTGGAAGCGGGTGATTTCTACCCATCGGTGCCCCCGGATGCAGTGCTGACGTTGGATTGCTACGTTCGCGATTCGGTTATTGTCATGTCGAGTTTTCAAGGAAACAGGCCCGACATGGCCTTTAGCAGCCTGGTTTGTCTTGAAGTACCCAGCAGACATAAAATGGTTCTGGATTTATACGAGGATATTCCATTGTCGGATTTTTCAAACGGTTTCGTTGCCCCGATTGAACGAGTCTCCCTGGACATTGAGGAAATATTCCACAAAACTTATACATATATGGAAACGTATTTTAGACATTCCTACGGTGACAGCATCGAGAAAAGCACTCATAACATGTACAGAAAATCTGATTCACAAATATTACCACATTACCTTTCATCCAGGTAAGATATATAATCTTTAGTAATAATAGTTCTTATTTACAATTCAACCTAAAAAAATAAAAAAATACAGGGCGGACGTCTACGAGATTGTCCCCTCCCCCACTTTTAAATTCCACAATTTTCACTTAAATTTTTTTACACCCGGTAATCTCATCGATATTACAGACTTAACTTTCAGATTAAAAACAAAAACTTGAAAAAAGTATATATATATATATATATATATAATTTTTTTTTTTTTTTTTTTTTGATGACTTATTGTTAAGGATCAGTTTTTTTTTTTTTTTTTCAATTATAACGTTTTACTAAATTGAACACCCACTCTGTGACCATTGGCAATGGTCACCATTGCTGAGAAAAAATTAGGTTCTAATGCAAAGTGATCCGCGCTGTTTTTTAAATCGTATTTCCAAGTTTAATTAAAGTATATGTTGTTGTTTTTTTATATATTCAATTGTAAGATTAAAGTACAGAATAGGTACAAAACACCCTCCCCTCCCCATGTTAAGAATGGCTTTTTAAATAATGACGTTATTATTTCAGCACGGATCATTTTCTGCATTATTACCAAAAAAAAAATACTTTTTTCAAATTTTTATTTTTTTAATCAGAAAGTTAAGTCTGTAATCGATGAGATTAACGGGGAAAAAGTAAAAAAATAAATTAAAAAAAAAAAGTGAAAATTATAAAATTTAGAGGGGGGAGCAAATACAGAAACTTCGTCACCGAACAAAGATGTTATATTCTAAGAATCACGTAAATTTATCAAGTAGTTTTATTTTTTAACTAAAAAAAATCAAATGCTATGAGTAAGCAAAATGAGACTGTCTCGCGTTGCCATCTTGAAAAAATAAATAAAAATAAGGGCGGCGAAGTCCAGAAAAAATTCAAACTTGCGAGATGAACCTTGTCATGCTACCGACATCGAATTCATCGCTTTAAATCGTTTAAAAATTATTTTCTTTGAAATTACTTGATCAATTTATGTGATTTTTATTTATTTTATATTTTTTTTTAATATGCCATTTCCGTTCCATGACGAGTATGTACATCATAAAGATTTTTCTGTAGTTTTATTTAAAAAATTTTTTTTTTTTTTATTAGGTTTAATTCTGAATAAGAATTGTAATAACTATCAATAATTACCGTGTATATATTTGGTACTTCCACACAATACGAAATGAACTTTTTTTTTAAAGCTAAATTGTCCTGGGCAATTTCCAATATAGACAAAATACAAAATTGGTTAAAAAGAACACGATGACATTTATTTGATGGATTTCTATAATTTTCATTCATTTTCGATTTTGGGGCGATTATTGAGATTCCTCCGGTGACCGTCTTTTTTTTTTTTTTTTCCGGTTCTAACTTAACGTTTGCGTTTCAAAGTAAATAAATGCTTTAAGTTAAAACAAAAACAAAACTTATCCAGGTAGGAAAAATAATAACTTATATTACATTTGGAACATTTATATATATATATATATATATATATATATATATATATATATATATATATATATGTTACCAAATGTAATATAAGTTACTATATATATATATATATATATATATATATAACACGGAAATTACATAATTGTCGTGTTGTTATGTTATTTTATATTTTTATGTTATTGCTCTGTTTACCACATTGAGCTCTCATACCCGGATTTCCTCCTGGAATTATTCCATTGTAACCACTTTTTCGTTTTGTTGTCTACTGCAAAATGCCCACTAATCCTAAGTGTTAGATTTAGTTCGGCAACAGTTGGTTTAGTTTGGTTTGTATTTGCACCATATTATTTTATGCGTTTGTATTTTATCTGTAACATCATATATAATATCATATTATATAAAGATTTTCTTTATAGTAGGTCACCGTCATCAGTTGTTTTTGTGCGTTTGTTTAGTGGCAAAATCAACATATTTTTGAGATTAAATTCCGAAACACAATATCCAATGTAAATGGATTACCTGTATACGAATTTTAGGTAAAAGTTACTTTTAATAGTCCCCGAAAATCCATGGCAGAGTTAACTTTCTCTATTAAAATTTATTATAAAAAATGTTGGTACTTATGCAGAATACGACCATCGCGTTTTTTTTTTGGGGGGGGGGGGTAGTTAAATTCAATTTTATATCTTTTGTTTATTAAATTGTTAGGTGAAAGTACAGAATAGTTAGTTACAAAGAATGGGTCTCTAAAAAATAATTTCAGCACGGTCCATAATTTACATAATTACCAAAATGTCAATGTGGAACAATAGGTAATTTTATAGAATCACTCCCGTCTCCAATCAGGCGATTTTATGTACCATTTTCAGGTACAGCAAAAAAAAAAAAAAATAGAAAAAGAAAAATTATAAAGATGGGCCATTCTGTTAATTAAGAGTTCATGATTCAGTAAATCGACAGGAAAGATGATGGATCATTACCATATGGTAGTGATGATGATTGTGATGATGATTGTCCTGACTGAAAAATTCTTTTTTTTTTTTTTTTTTTGCTGAGAACTGTTACTTTTGACATAGCTGTTGTAAAACTTTGGCAGGCCTGAGAACAATCTGCAGATCTTGATAATGATAGCCGGCACAAGTTATAGTCAGTTTGTTGGTTAGAAACGAACTACTGTAGTTGATGTGGTGAAAGTGATTATAATGACTCGTTGTTGTCAATGATAATAACGGTTGTTATCATACTCCAGTAGGGATTGAACAGGTAAAGGTAACTGCTGGATTGCAAACCTGGAGATGAGCCCCATTTTGAGCTTGGAGTGAAGAAATGCATCCTTTTTATACTGCTTTACCAGCTGCAGTTGATACAATGCTTTGTTGTGGTCTGATTTGTCAGCTCAAATAACAATATGTGCAGAAAAGAAACTGTTGGCGTCTGACACATGGGCAATGGTGTTCAGATATCAAACATCCAAGCATGCCAAGCCATGAAAGAGTTGGTATGTCAGTACTTTTAGCAAATATGGAGACCCGAGTTATATAATTCTCTGACATAATCCTTGAACCATAAAATGCAATAAAACTAAGAAATAATACCCTATCTAAAAGTTCATCTTTCAGACTCCTAGACTTAACATTCAAGGATACATAAACTGAGAACATTGCAAAGGCTGCTGCAAAGAAGGTAGGCTCTCTCTACCGTGCTAGAAAATTACTTGTACTGGGAGTATCCTGTATCTCTACAAAGCCACCATTTGGCCATACATGGAATATTGTTGTCGCATCTGGGCTGGTGCATCCACTACTAGTCTCCCTCTTAGACAGAGTCTAAAAATGAGTCTTCACTATAATAGGTCCCACACTATCAACCAAGCTCCTCTCTGTCCTATCACTGCAATGTTGCATTCTTGTATCTGTTTTATTTACAAGTATTTTAATGGAATAGGCTTTGATGGACTCATTTCATTTGTACCCCCCTCCTTGGTGTACATGCTCCTGACAAACCTGGTTAGCAACAAAATCCCACCCTTTCACTGTTGAGGATACAGGAAACCTTTCTACTTTAATAGCTGCTTCCATCAGATTGTTAGACTTTGGAATTCCCTTCCTGCTTCCTTGACTGTACTGACATGCAGAAGTTTAAATGTAATGTAAACCAATATCTCACTCATCTCCTTACATAGTTACCTGTAGCCCCTCTATGTCCAAGTGGCAATATGCCTTGTTTGAAGTGAACAAAAGTTAATGATTAAAAAAAAAATGATGGTTATACTTATTTTAAATTTCGTTGTTTTTCTTAGTTTTTGAATAAAATAGGTATTTGTGTATTGAAAATATTTTCAGCTAAAAATTCATTCACAGGTAAAGTACAGAATAGTTAACAGTGGGGGACTTATAAACAAAAATTAAAGACAACTAATAAATTAAATCTCAAAATTTAACTCTCTACCGATGTGTATAATTTTAAAGTGTGGAAACCGTTTATAAGCAGGGTTTATTTCGAAACATGGCTGATAAGATTATTAACTTTGCTAAGCAGACGATTAAGCATGGTTTTCTAAGGGTTTTTGTTTAGAATGGGGGTTATCACACATGATTATGAGTATGTTTTTGTAGTTGTTGTTTTTTTAGCATGACGTTAACCGAAGATAAATCATCACCTTTGTCGCTATTTTCGTTTTCGTGTGTTGATTAAAAAGTTGAAAAACAGTTTCCACAGGTTAAGTGTATGGGTCAGTAGAGAATCTAATTTTAGGGCGTTTGCTATATACATAGTGCCTTCAATAAGTTTCTAGACTTTTCCATATGGGCACTTTCATTGGTAGTACACATATGAAACTCTAGTACCTTTTGAAGTAATCATTAGGACTATGACAACAGCATATTCTTTTCATTGTTTTGACGACGAGTGTGTATCCGTTGATATCTTATATGCTTTTATATAGTGATGTAGTTCTCGGTTTTTTAACTGTGTCGGATATATACTTGAGAGTCAAAACAATAAGAATATTCTGTTGTCATAGCCATAGTAATCACCCAAGCTGCAATGGACTTGTACCATTCCAACAACTTCTGGAAGGCCCCATGGAAGTCCGCTTGTGTGAGCATGTCAATGACCCTTGTCACAGCCTCTTTTATCTCCTTAATTGTCTCATAACGACAGCCTCTAAGATTTTCCTTGAGCTTAAGGAGATAACCAAAAGTCACAGGGAGCAAGGTCTGGACTATAGAAAGGGTGAGGAACTGTCTTGATGCCAATTTTGGTAAAATATTCTGATCTTCTCTAATCACCCTTGAGACAAACTTCACGCAAATCTTTCACATCTTCAGTTCCTCATGAATAATTTTGTGCACAGTTCCCACACTGACATCAAACTGTGCACATTGTCTCTATTGACACATGACGGTCCTTATCCATGAAATTCTTTATTTAGTCAATCAACTCTGGTGTTCTGACTTCCTTACTCCTTCCACATCTCTCATCATCCCTTACAGACTCCCTGCCTTCCTTGAATCTCTTATGCCACTCAAAAACTGATGTTTGATTCATGCAAAATGGTCCAAAAGTAGTGTGAAGCATTTCATACATTTCTGTGGCATTTTTCCAAGTTTAAAACAGTATTTTATTACATATCATTTTTCTAAACTGTCCTCACGTCCAAATTGCTCTTTTGAAATCCATCAGCTGTGACAATCAGGCTTTAGTAGGGTGTATTCCAATTCCTGCTTTAGCTGTTGGTTTGAATGTTAAATCATAAAACTTGGTCAATCATCTCATATTATGTATAGCAATAACATACTGAATTTTCAAGAGCCTACAACAATTTTAAATGCCTGAACAAAAAAAGTCTGGAAACTTATTAAAGGTACTATATATATATTACTGGTATTATAGTGAATTCGAGAGAGAAAGTTGATACAGTGGTTACAGGTGATTGAATGACTTACGGACTAAATAGTTTTCTAACGAATGATAAAAAATTTTTTTTTTTTTGTATAGTTTTAAAGGTTAAAAACTTTCAAGACATATATATATATATATATATATATATATATATCAAAAGACAATACGGAAAATTGAAAAATTAAAAAAAAGAATTATAAGACAAAATGTCTCCGTTGTATTTAATAATATTTGCTTGAATGAAAAAATGCTGCCTAAATATACCAATATATATATATATATATATATATATATATATATATATATATATATATATGAGCAAACAGTTAATAAAATATAATAAAAATATGTTATATATATCTTTTGTTTACATATTCTCGATTTTTTAGTCTTTTGGACACTTACTCACTTTGCATTTATGAAACATAATGAGGCGATTGGAAACACAAGATAACTCTGATGTCCATTTCCGGTTACTTCAACTTTCTTGCATACTAAATGTTTAAAAGTAAACGTTAATTTAACGTTTCTTGAGTACAAGAAAAGAAATGGCCCTTCTTGAGATAACAATCTTCATTAACTACAATAAATATGTGTGTCATGGTTTCTGGTTTTATTAAGCCCAGTTTGGATGATGATGATACCATCTTTGAGATTAGTTAAGAAGCACACTGACATTTAATATAATTTTGGTATAAAAGTCATGTTATAGTGAAGGAATAAAATGAAGAATATACATGCAGAGCATGCATATCTATAAAAAATAGAAATAAATGAAACATTAAAAAAACATAGACAGGTCACCAGGTAGCAAGTGCTACTTAAAACATAAACAGAGTTCGAAATTTTCGAATAATACATTTTTATACAAGAGATAAAACGATAAAAGTTGTATTGAGTAATTTACAGAAACACATGTTTTATGAAGAAAGTTAGGTTAGTCACAAGGCAAATGTTCGAAGTGTGAATATATGTGTATGTAAGTAATATACTTATGTGAATATTTGGCAGTATGGCATTGGGTATGTGTGTTGGTTTACCTTATTTTTTGTTAGTGCATGTAAGTGGGTAATAATTCTTTTCTGTTCGCTTGACTCTTGCTAGTACATAGGATTGACGGCGCAAGATGAAGGCTTGTACATGAGTCATCGAGTCCTTTTTACCTCCCTTAACCCAAAGGCATGAGTTGGAGCGAGAGTGAGCAGACGTTCTTGGATTCTTCAGTACTGGTGCAGTCTGGAGAAAACTGAGTTTGTTGACTAAGTCTTATATGATTTTTAATGTTCATACTGGTTTACCGTTTTCACATAGATGTTACTTTTTGGGGCTTGGAACGATTTTCATTGGTTGAAGCATATTTAGTGTTCACATGTTCCTGTGAAAACTTACTTTAGGAAGTGAGGAAGTAAGCAGATTCAAGCATAAGCAATGAGAGCTATTTGCTTTTTAGCATTCCTGGGAATCACTTCACGATTCAGTCGTCACATATGATAATTCAAATTTTAAATTTGCAAACATGTATAAAATTTTTAGCAAAAACAAATAAGGCTAACACTAACTTGAGGCAATACTTTAAAACGACTTATTACATAAAACCATTGTAATTAATTTTTTGTTGACAAAAAACGTACATGTAATATAATTTAAACAATTGTCGTAGCAAAGTTTACCCTTCAGTACCCAAAATGTTCAAATTCATTTCTGCACGCACAGCTGTGACTGTTGTGAATAAATAGCAGGCCTAGTCACTAAAAAATGACGTCATGCATGAAGTACAAGCAAGTAAGATGTGTCGAACAGCCAGACTGTTGATAATGAATGAGAGATTTTTACAAAATGCATTAGAAAACTTTAAAAATTGCACTTAAAAAGAGAAAAATAAGGAATACGATTTATACGGAAACTGAACTTATTCAATATCTATTAAAAACAAAGAGCAAAACAAGAATTAATTCAAAAAGAAAAGTTGTGTGTTGTATATGTGTTAAAAGTAAATAAACATTTTTTTTTATGGATTTTTAAGACTAAAATTCGTTAATTTATTTACTTAAAAAATGTTTAGCTTATGACTAGACTTCATATCAGGCCATATTTTTCTATTCAATAAACAGTTGGGATAAAAACTATAAGATATTGCTAACATTCATATTGCATTTCGTTTCCATTACCCAATCACTTGCTGTAATTCTTAATTCAAGTACACACTGTCATACAGATATGCACACTTAAAAACATGACACGCACGTGCACACACACACACACACACACACACACACACACACACACATTGCTTGGATTCCTTCATTGTCATCTGCTGATTCACGCTATTTGTAAACAAATGTATAAAGATATTCATTTTAACTCTTAACATATTTCACTGAACTTTCATACAATGGAAACTACACACATCACATGGATATTACTTTTATCAATAACTTTTAATCAAATGTATAATTTTATAATTGAATGGAAAATTTTGTGGTGCTTGTTAAGATAGTCGACGGATGGATTTTTTTTTTTAAATGTTTTAAATAAAAACAATATTACGTACTTGTCATGTCGAAAATAGTAACATATCCAAGAATTATAAAAATTTATCAAGTAGAACAACTGCTATTGTTTTTTTTAGTAAAATAAATAAAAAAATATTTATTGCTACAAATTTTGGGATAATCTAAATTTTCTGTTCCTAGTTATGTCCCCTTGTGTGTGAACTCTTCATTGTCTACTTTATAACACCTAAGAAAAATGCAACTTTGTCCAATTTTCCATAACAATTACTTAGTTACCTATAAATAACTTTCTACTCAATCAATTTTCATAATTTTTGGATATATTATTATTTTCGACACGATAATTAAGTATGTAATATCGTTTTTTCTTAAAACATATTTTTTTATTTTTAAATCGAGCTGTCGACTCTATCTTAACAAGCACCAATTTTTTATTACAATTTTTCTGACCTGTGGATAATTCATAGCCTTTAAATAATCGACTCCGACTTCCTAATTATCTCAGCATATTAAGTCCCCTGGTTCAGCGTCGACTCTTTAGCTATGAACTAGCATTCTTCCTTTACCTATGTAAACTTCTACTTTTAAATATATATATATAAAATATGTTTTGTAAACTTCTGTTTTTGAACTTGTAACATTTCACACGAATCACCACTTTAAAACACTTATGCATAGGAAAAACGTGTAGGAACATGACGGTGTGATGCGGCCACCGCACACATAAAAAAAAAATGAACTGTTATGCTCCCTTGCATAGAAATACAGTAAACAGATTGGAACGTTCAAGAAAGCCTGTATATAAGGATTAACCTGCCAAAATTTAAACAGTCTAGGATGCCGTTCCATAAGTAACCATCACCGCTGCCCGTGGTTATCACTAGGTTAGGACAACAGCATATTCTTTTCATTATTTTGACTCTCAAGTATCCGTTGATATCTTATATGCTTTTATATAGAGTGATGTGGTTCTAAGTTGATTAACTGTCTAATTGTGTCAGATCTATACTCGAGAGTCAAAACAATGATAAGAATATTCTTTTTCCACACTATAACTAGGGCTATGGCGCCCTAGTTATCACATACGCTGGACTCCGTCTAGACATAAAACAGCATCATCAAGAATGCCACAGAACAGTCAGTTTTTCTCTTCAATTATAGAAGTTCGACAAGTGTTCGAGTAAACTCCGTCTGCAGGAGATGTTCAAATCCCCGTCATGATTTTACACGTGAGAGGTATGAACTTTAATAGACAGCGTGAAAATTTACCATATCGAGCGGAGATTTAAATCTCATTTTAAGCAATCTTATTTCGAACTACTATTCTTATGATATGAACACATTTATACCCATATTCGCTTATATGAATTATGAACTGCTTCTCTCAAAAATAATCACATGAACTTTAAGCTCTCCTGCGGCACTCTTATCATAAAAATATCAGTAATTTCAAGCCTCATGCTGTTCTCACAAAATCCTCACTCCTCAAACCCTTCATTATTGAATTTTTCCACCAAGAGAAAACACTCTTAGGTATGAACACTTTTTAATATTTCAAACACATCAGAAAATGTTTTTGTTTTTTTTTATATATAAATTCACTAACTAAAAACTCATTATTTTGCATATAACATTTCTCTCGCTGTCACATATCAGTCCCTAAAAACGGTTTTCCTAAACATGCTTTTCTAAAGTCACTTCTCCCTAAAGCTTCCCTTCCGATTGCCCCCAAAAAACTAGAACCCTAAAAATAAGTTTTCAAAAAGTACATCTGTGGACAAAAACATAAAATATATTGGTTCTGTGCAATGATACGTTGTTTTTAAATATTGATCCCCTTAAAGTTAATGCTAATCCAAGCAAGTAGTTTTCATTTTAGTTAAGATTATCAAAATTTCGTAACTTTTGAATTTAATTTCAATTAGAAGATACCTTGTTTAAGAAATTATCAAGGAAGATCACTCAAACCGACTAAATTACTAAAATTCTTGAATTAGCCCAATTATCTCCCTTGCTATTCAGACTTGAATTTGCAAGTTAGGAAAATTTGAAAATCTTTGTGCATAATAGTCGGGCTTCATAATTTATGATTCGCATTGCATGCACTGTAGTTACTGAGAATTATGTAAAGAAGCATTTAATTTCGTCGTTTTTTTTTTTTTTTTTTTTTTTTTTAAATTTTTCTGGAAATTATTTAAATCTACTTTTAGGCTCAACCATGTATTCGTGTACTGTACTGTACTGTACTACTGATTGTATAAAATTATGTTCTTGTTCAGAATTTCCCCTAGATTAAAAAACAAAAATAAAGAAACCATTGCATGATGTAGGTACACATGACGAAACGAAAGTGTCATATGCCAAAACTCACACAATTGATCAAGTAATTTTCTTGCCCGTCATTTAGAAAATAATAATAATAATAATAATAATAATAATAATAATAATAATCTCAAGAAACAAAGGGATATAATTCAATAATAATTCATACTTGTGGTTATACCTACGAATTCCATATAATTGTTTAAAAATGATTTTCTTTATAAAAAATAAAACTACTTGATCAATTTATGTGATTTCTAAAAGAAATACTTTTTCGTTTTGTCACGAATATGTACATCGTACAGATTTTTCTTTTCTTTTTGTTTTTAATATAGGGGGAATTCTGGACAAGAACCAAAAATTGTGAAAAGTGCAAGGGAAAAGGTGTGTGCATGTGTGCGTTAAAAGTCTATTTCCTATAAACTTTCATTCTAACTAGAAGTGAGACAGTTTAAAGTCTTGAAATCACTTGCGATAACCATCCTTATGTAGTTAAATTCTGTTTTAAAATTGAATACTTTTGCGAAATCGGCTCAGGCAAATGCTAAGTCTCTTTCTATTTAACAATTTTAGGAAAGGCTTCTTTTTTTTTCTTTTTTTCTTCATCCTTATATAAATGAATTCTCTTTGGTCATTATAAACATTTTAAAAGTCGGATTATGTAGGTGCTAAGTCTGCGATAGGTTAAAGTTAATATATTTTTTTCCATCCGGGAATTTAAACTGCTTTCTTTATTTTTATTTTTGCATTTTATTATTCAAAACTTCTTTAGAAATATATATATATATATATATATATATATATATATATATATATATTTCTGTAGAAATATATTTTCTTATATATCAATCCTTATTTAAGAAGCTCATTGTAAATACAGAGCAATATAGAGAATAAATGAAAAAAAGTTATATTCCAAAATTCATGATGTTGACCATCTTATAATTTATTCCTTTAATTCAGTTGACTTATACAATTCTTGACAGTATCTGTTTTCTAGCGCAAAATCAATCACTTAATTATTATATCAATCGCTGATTGATATAATAATTAAGTGATTGATTTTGCACTACGAATCATATATATATATATATATATATATATATATATATATATGATGTCTTATAGTTTGTGATGTGGTTTATATGATTGGAATTCTTAGTTTGCTTAGTGTGTTGCAAATTATTGTATTATTGGTGTGTTGGTAAAAGAAGGTGTCTGTTTATGAGAGAAAAGTCTGGTGTGTATGACTTTTGCTTATTTATCCTTGAAAATATTTGTGTGGTTTTTCATTTAGCATTTAATGTGAAATATAATGGATATTGCAAGATTTTCGTTCATTCAACCATGAAGTATCCTTTTTTTTACACTATCATTTCAAATTTATTAATTTTCAATTTATTTGCTAATAAGCAAAATGACACTTCTACACTATTGGAACAAAATTTCTGAAATCGTAAAACTGAATTTCACATGAAAACAATGGTATCTACGTGGTTCTTGTACTTTTAAGATGATTATAGCCAAAAATTATGAAAATCGATAAAGTAGAAAATTGTTTATTAAAGAAAATAGAATTTGAAGGACACAATCATGCTTGCTTTTGTAAGACACAGGAGAGTTCCTACCTAACTAATATTCCTGGTGAACCAAGTGCAAAAGAGATTCAGACAATTGCACTTAAGGGAACAGCGAGGATACTAAAAAGAGCTCTCGGTTGGTTTCAATAAAAAAGCGGGGCAATGTTGGTAGCTGGTTTGGCTGCCCCATACCCAGCATTACAATCTTCAAAGGAAGAAAAATAATAAAAAAAAAAAAAATTAAAAAAAAAAAGAGGTAATTTCCTCCCAATAATTTTTGGAAAACTCAAAAGTTTTCAGAATTTTCCAAATGCACCTGAGGAAATTAAATCAGTGCGATATTATTTTTGCTCAAATAAAATCTGTATTTTTGATTTCCTGCATGACCCTGGATTTTTGGCAGGTTCACTGTCTATATATTATGTTTATTTTGTTATTTGTTTTGTGTTAGTCACATTAAGCATTTAGAGTTACTTCCCTTGTTTATGGTTTTGTTTTGTTTTATTTTATAAAAACAAGATGGCTATAATTTTTCACCTGCTAACGTGATTAAAGTTGTTTTTTGTTTATTTTCTTTAATAATTCAATAATATTCAGGTAATTTCGACTGCATAATTTTGAAGCTACCATTGTAATTCATTTGAATTGACAAAAAAAATCAGTAGGAACCATTGTTTTTATCTGAAAACTCCATTTATCGACTACAAAATTTCGTCCTAATAATGTAGAAGCCCCAGCAAAATGTATGATTATCCACATCTATTTTGCTAATAACATTTTCTCCAATTAGATGAAAATCCATGGATTAAGGAAAAACTTTGTTAAACAATAAATTTTGTTGTAATTCTCTTTAATTTAATTCAGAATTTCCATTTTATATATATATATATAGAGAGAGATAGATGTTGGAAAGGGGGAAAGCAGCTCCCAATTGTCCAGATTGAATAGCAATTGTCTGATGTACAACATTGATCAAAGCTGATTGCTTCTGGACGTTTCCCGGTACGATGCCGAGAACGTTGATTTAGTTTGAATTAGTTTCGCTTTTTATATGAAAAAGCTGAATCAACATGTGAGAAGCCAAAATAGCAATAATTTTGTAAAAGTCGATGTAAATAAATCTATACGCTACATGCGTTCTCAAATCCTAGATATTATTATCTAGGACATATATAAACAGTTGCAAGCGATCGTAACCCCCCCCCCCGAGAGCATGTGCGAGAAAAGCCTTTGCGAGACCTACACGAAATGGTCACACACATTTTGCCTTTTATATATATAGATTAGTTATCCATGGACATGTTTTGCCATTATTGCCGCTCATCAGCATAACTGACTATTATAGGATTTGAACTCTTGATCACAATATCGATAACAACAAAAATAACATTATGTATTGGTTAGTTTCATTTCAATGACCAAAGGAAAGCATCGATCCACAACCATGATCTTTATTCAGTTTTTGTTATTTATTTATTTAGGTGAATTACTATATTTTCATCCTTGCTTTTGTACATGCATTTTACAACCCATAATGAAAAACGGTGTCTTTAGTCTGTTTGGCTGCTATGAGTTATGAAGCACGTATAAAACGGTAAGAATGAAAATATAAGCATTCACAAAAAATGAAAAATTAAAGAAATAAACAAAAATTATCATTGTGGGCTGATTCTTTACTTTGGTCATTAGAATGTAACTTATCAGTATATATGCTCTGAAGCCAGGAATAAACTTCATTGAGTTTGTTATTTGAAACAATTTGGATGATATTATAAGGGATATATATAGCTTAAAAATATATATTTTTTAATATAAACTCGGGGAAATATATATTAAACGATAATATTTTTTATAAATATTAACAAGTATTTTTTATACCTACAGACACTAGTGTTTCGTATTTATGTAATCATTATTGTAGAAAATGACAATTACTGCTAGTTGAGGAAATTAAAACTCAGTCACAAAGTCAACCATGACTCCATGTGTGTGTGAATAAAGATAAAAGAAATTAAAACTGTAAGTTAAAATTTACAATTAAATTTATTATTCAACAGAATACTCCTGGAAACAATTTTCAAAGAATACTATTCTTATTATTCTTCTCATCAGAGGACAGAAAGAAATTAGCAAATTATAATTGTAGCTGGGCTAGAATTTGCTGGTTGAGGCATTAGATGAAACTACAATTTATGATAGTCATATTTTATTTGGTTGGGATTAATATATCAATATATAAATACTGGTATTTATATTAGATTGAAGTTTACCCTTGCGTGTATCAGGTAAACACCCCCTTCCCTTTGTCTTTTTATATATATGTATATATATATTACACACACACACACACACACACACCTATATTGCAATTACAAAAGGAAGACTTGTGTTTTTTTGATTTTCATGATTAAAAGAGAAGAAAAAAGTGGGTAGCGGACCAGTTTCGTCTTCACTCAAGAGCTGAATCGAGGGACTTTGTTTATGATTAAAGGGGAAACAAGCACAAGGGAAACTATAAATATTAAAATAAATCATCATTATGATTTATTAAAGTGAAAAACCCCCCCAAAACAAATGAGGAAGACAATATATATTTAAAATAAAACTGCAGTGATCTATATACAATACTAGAATATCCTAGAGGCTAATCACATTTAAACCGAAGAGATATTCCTTCTGCTTGCAAAAGGAAGGTATTTTTAAACAAACGTGAAGTCTTCAAGATCTTCAGATGAAAGTTTGAATGAACACTACTCAGAATGGAGAATATATATATATATATATATATATATATATATATATATATATATATATATATATATATATAATGTGTGTGTGTGTGTATTAGTGATGGGATGATTCCAATATTTTTTCTTGATTCCGATATAATTACCGATTCAGTACAAAATTCATGATTCTGATTCTTTATAAATCTCTAAATATTTAACTATAGAGTTATTTTTCCTCATTGATTACCATAAAAACATGTGTTAAATGTATGTATATTTTCTCAAAAAGAAAAACACATTTATGGATGGTGTGATATATAGATTTTAATTTTTCTGGTAGTTTACAATCAATAAATAGTTATTATTTTATTATTACTGCCAATAATGGAATATTTTGTTTTCAAACAAAATAAAAAAAAATTAAAAAATTAAAGGAATCGTTTTTGGCATCGGAAAAAAGTTCTGATTTTTTCGATTCTGATTAATTGTCTAAACAATATATTTGGTGTTAGAAAGAAAAACTCCTTGACAAAGTTCAAAATAGACTTCGTAGTTTAGTGGAGGATGCTCTTTTCTCTTTCCTGCAATCTCTTTCTCACAAAAGAGATGTTGCAAGCCTGTCTCTGCTTTATCGTTATTTTCATGGCAAGTGCTCGTCTGAGCTTCAATCTATGGTCCTCCCTCGCCAAACTTTCACAAAAAACACTCGTCTAGCCAAACCCACTATCAATAATTTCTCCCATTCTTTATCTGTGCCTAAACCTAAACATAGATTCCATGAACAAAGCTTCTTTCTTAGAACAGCATGCTTGTGGAACTGTTTTCCATTTGCCTGCTTTCCAGCTGACTACAATTTGATTGTCTTCAAGTTCAACGAACCGCCCCCCCCTAAGTAATCCAATTTATAAAATTCCCACTACTTACGATTACGCTATAATCCCATTGACTAATGTACACCCATTAACCCTTATCCTCGAGTGGCCTCCGGGTCTTCATAAGTGGTGATGGCTCCTATGTGTAAATAAATTTTTTTCTTTAAATAAAAAAAACTATTAAAGAAAGAAGTGATAACAAATATATATTTACACAACAGGTTCTCCTTTTCATAATTATAACAGTAACATTATTGGAATCGTTATAAAGAACAATTCAGCAGATTCTTCTTTGTTTAATAACAAATGATCTCTTGTATATTGTTGAATAATTACAAACGCTTATGTATAAAAATATAAAGGAATATCTTCATTGTTTAGTTGCGGCGAATGTGTTAGAGCCATGAAGGGTGGAGAGTGCATGGGAGTCGAAAGTTGATCTCTCAGATTTGCTAGCCAGCTGCTTTCTGTTGATCTCAGATTGAGCTGGTTAATATAACAGTTTTGGACAACCACACATTTACAATTTGGCTTCTGCACTCATGGCTGCAGAACGTGAACTATATGTTTATCTTTGGCAGCCTCATAACTCTCACTTCCTCTCTCTCTTTTTTTTTTTTTTTTTTTCCCCCTTTGGTCTTCATATTTTACAAGCAATATATTTGACAAAGGGAGAATTACTGTTTTCTTGATCTTATAGTATTTATCATTCAACCATCAAATGTTATCCATCTCATTAACCTTTATACTCAAGTATATTTTAGCTTTGATAGGTGATTATTCATTAATTACAAAAAAAAAAAGAATTATGTTTGTATGCCTACATACCGGACGTGGCTTGCAGCTATATATTATTTGTTTAAGTAGTGGATGTATTTCATCTGGTGTCAGTGTTTCTATATCCGGATTTTATTCTTCCAGTCAGCTGACTAGTTACATTCCATTCAAAATCGTTTAGCTTGAGGAATGTTTCATAAATAATATTGTACTAGTCTGGATGCCCGGCATTGCCCGTGTGTTTGGTGGTGTGTGTTGAGAAAAAAAAAAAAAGAAAAAAAAACTGGTACTAGGCAGGCAGGGTCAAACCCATACGACAAAGGAGGAAAAGCACATGAAAAAAAACGTGACGTTTTTGCTGTTGTGTCAATTGCCAAACTGGAAGTGGCGAAGGTTTAAATTAAGGCTAGTCAATTAAAAAGAGAGGATGACTTTCAAAAAATATTGGCGAAAAACAGCGACCTCTACTTGTAGAAAAGTGCCCAGTTGAGGGTGAAGAAATCAATGTTTTTAGCCAATTTTTCAATATTTGTCGTTCGAAGGGTCAAGCTTGGAAACTATACTGATCTCGTGAAAATCCGTCGCCTCTGTCAAAAGTTTTAGGCACACATACCTGTCAAAAGTTTTAGGCAGGCATGCATACATACATGCATACATACATTTGAATAAACGGGTGAGATTTATATTATAGACTAGTGCGGCTGCCCAGCATACCCTGGAGTTTGGAGGTGTAAAAGAAAAAAAAAGTTTTGGTAGGCAGGTAGGTTCGAACCCGAAGCCTGACATCTTACCGCGATGCCAAGAGGGCAGAAAAGTGAGAATGGTTGAAATTAAATGCTTAAAAATGAACGTCTGGTTTTCTATGTCAAACATCACACCATAGAGAAATGAAATCAGAGCCAGTTAAGCTTTACACTTTCTGCGTATTTGTTTGTTTCCCCAAAATGTTGGGAAAAACCAGCTCCCCATAAAAAAGGGGAGTGTTCAAATGAATAGCAATTGTCTGATGTAAGGGATTTTCCCCATAGTGATCAAAGCTTATTGCTTTCTGAACGTCTCGGCATGAAAAGCCAAGGAGCTCACTTTACTTTCGATATTTTAAGGAAAAACACAAACAGGTCGGACTACGGGATAGCATGAATTTTATAAAATAAAAGTCACTCAAATAAAAGATAGAGACGACCTCCTTTTGTAAATCGGAGATATTATAATCTAGGGAGTATATAAAAAGTTGTAAGAATTAGAGTCCCCCCCCCCAAAAAAAAACCCTTTGCCAAACATACAAAAAAAAAATGCAAACACACACATTTTCACTTTTATATAATAGATAATTTTCATATTTCTTACCAGTGGGCCTTCTGACGTTTTTTAATGACCTTCTTCATAATTGAAGGTAAGTTTATCAAGAAATTCTGTTAGCAATGGCCAACGACTCTTTATCTGAGAGTACGTCTTTCAAGCTCCTTGGCCTAACGTTCACAGGAAACATGAGTTGGAGCAATTACATCGAGGGCATTGCCAGGGCCGCTGCAAGGAAGGTGGTCTCTCTCTACCGTGCTAGAAAACTACTAACACCCGAAAGTATCATGTACCTCTATAAGGCAACCATTCGCCCATGTATGGAGTATTGCTGTCATATTTGGGCTGGTGCATCGGCTACTAGTCTCTCGCTCCTTGACAGGGTTCAAAAGAGAGTCACAAATCTGATAGGCCCTAAACTGGCATCTAAGCTTCAGCCTCTGTCCCATCGATGAAGCGTTGCATCCCTCTTCCTGTTCTACAAGTATTTTAATGATGAATGCTCTGATGAACTGCAAGCACTTGTGCCCCCACAACGTGAACACCCTCGACAGACCTGACAAGCTGCAAAATCCCACCCCCACACTGTAGAGATCCCTAGATGTAAAAGATCTTTCTACTCCAGTAGTTTCTTCCCCAGAACTGCTAGACTTTGGAATTCCATTCCAGGTCACTGCTTCCCCAACTGTACTGACATGCAGAAGTTCAAGTGCAACGTGAACCAACATCTTGCTGCCTAAATCCCTACATAGTACCCCAGTAGTTGTTTCCCCTGATAGTAGCCCCCTACACCAAAGTGGCAATTTGCCTTGTTTGGGGTGAAAATGTAATAAAAAAAAAAAAATAATAAAAAAATAACAATCTTATCATTTCATTTGTAATCCGTTCCACTTTTGTATAAGTCTGTGGGTCCTTCGAATAATGCTGCTTGGACGTAAAGACCCCAGATTGTTTATAGGGAAGTTGATCTACAAAATGTCTGTTCATATTACATTTAAACTTTTGAATGTTACTACAGTCAGGAAACAAGAAACAGGGGGGGAATTCCAAAGTTCAGCAATCTATGGGAAGAAACTATTAAGGTAGAAGGCTTTCCAACATCTAAAGACCTCAACAGTGAAAGGGTGGGATTTTGCTGCTTGTTGAGTTAATCAGAATTATGTATGTCGAAGGGGCACAAGTGCTATAAGTTCATCAGAACACATTCCATAAAAGTAATTATAGTTGTTCATAAAACATTAATAATCATCTTATCCTTTTTCCATTTAACACACATAACGCAAGCAACACAACCTAATAAGATGGCAGCGTAAGGATAAAAAAAAATGTAATTAAAACAAAAAACAATGGACATTTAAAAGACACTATTTTCCACTCTTCATTGATACTTTACCATTTACATAAGAAAATATAAGTCAAGGTCTCAACGAAACTGTCGCCTGCAAAATCACAAACACTATTAAATGGCTGACACTTCAAATCCTGTCCCCGTTTTTTATTTGCATTCGCCTAACACTACAGAATCATTTAAATTACACCAACAAAGTTTGGAACTATATTTAATGATTACGGGGGCGGGGGCGATTATTCTACTCGCAATTGGAAGGAATGTACATATTTAATAGCAGTTTTATGTCGAATGAGAACCAGAAATATGTTCACAAATTTTCAATGTCTTTGTAGAGCAATTAAAACCGGCAACCAACCACCGGGTATGTAGGTTTGAATTCAGTAAATACAAACAAAAGCGATTGAGATGACTCATATGTTCGTAAACAGATGTTGATTACTAGCAAAGAAATGCGGTTTCACAGCCCATGAATTGAATAAACATTTGGTAGAATTACTTATTGTTAACATGCCGATACCGAATTTACAAAAATGAACTTTTAAATAAACCAAAAGGCCACAAAGGCATTCATTCTTTTTGTGGACTGTTGTCCTCAACTTCATAGTTATTGTTTCACCACGTTTCGGCCAACTCATTCTCTGGCCTTTTCCAGGTGATTAACCACAATGGGATAGGAATGTTGAGTCTTGTAACATATCCCCAATAATTACTGCCTTCTATAATTGTTGTTGTCTCACAACGTTTTGAGCAACTCATCCTCTTGAATGCCTCTATCCATTGCGCCATGGGCTCCGAAATCAGCTGAAAAAGGTCAGAGGATGAATTGGCCGAAACGTGGTGAAACAACAGCTAAAAAGATGAAAATAATAGTCCACAAAAAAAAAAAAAAAAAAATGGATGCACAAATTATGAAGCCTCACCTCGAAGGATTCCAAAAAAATGAAAATAAATAAAATTGAAAAGCCTGTGAAATTAGCACACACACACACACACACACACACACACACACACACACACACATGAAGCTTCAACAACATATGTAAACAGACAACTACACAGCTCATCATCTTTACAGGTAAACATGATAAATCATGGTCATTGCTAGTGTAAGGGAGGTGAAATAAAACTCCTGACATCTGTGTA
This sequence comes from Euprymna scolopes, assembly GCF_053919585.1. Taxonomy (NCBI): domain Eukaryota; kingdom Metazoa; phylum Mollusca; class Cephalopoda; order Sepiida; family Sepiolidae; genus Euprymna; species Euprymna scolopes. The sequence goes on along the minus strand of NC_136484.1, from coordinate 54,752,208 downwards.
AGAATTGAGGCCATGACTATAATATAAACCCCATCTGTATGTTTAAATATATGCATGTATGTATGTATGTATGTATGTATGTTTAAATATATGCATGTATGTATGTATGTCTGCTTAAAACTTTTGACAGACGCGTTATCATTTTTAACCTCAAACTTTTGGATGACAAATATAAAAAAATTGGCCCAAAACATTAATTCCTACACCCTCAACAGGGCAGTTTTCTATAAGGAGGGGGCGCTTTTTTTTGTAGATATTTTTGAAAGTCATCCACTCTTTTCGATTGACTAGCTTTAATTTTGACGTTCTTCACTTCCAATTTTGTGATGGGTGCAACAGCAAAGACATAAGGTTTTTTTTTCACATTCTTTTCCTCCGTCGGTACAGGTACGAGCCTGCCTACTACCATTTTTTTTTCTTTTTTTTACTCAACACACATTTTCAAACACGTAGGCAACGCCAGGCACCCAGGCTAGTCTATAATATAAATCTCACCTGTCTGTTTAAATGTATGTACGTATGTTTGTATGTTTGCCTAAAACTTTTGACAGAGGCGACGGATTTTCACAAGATCAGGATCATTATGAAGTTCAACACAAATATCGAAAAATTGGGTAAAAAACATTAATTTCTTCACCCTTGACTAGGCACTTTTCTACAAGGAGGGGTCACTTTTTTCGCCCATATTTTCAAAAGTAATCCTCTCTTTTCGATTGACTAGCCTTAATTTAAACCTTCGCCACTTCCGGTTTGGCGATAGACGCAACTGCAAAGACGTCACATTTTTTTTTCTTTTTTTCTTTACGCTCTTTTTTCTTTACGTTCTTTTTTCCTCCTTCGTTTGAGCCTGCCTGCCTACTACTACATTTTTTTTTGCTCAGCACAACCTCCACAGTTGTGGCACCACACTATACTACTGCATCCTTGTCAGAGGTTGAAGGTTGGTCCACAGGCACATGAGAAAGGATTGTGTGTCCCCCGACTGCTGCAACAGCAGGTTTCTCCACTTCTGCCTCCTCCATCATGAGAGCCCGGGCCCTCGCAGGAATCTGCTCCAAATGTTCCCATTCTGAAGAATTCCCACAACTGTTGCCTAACAGAATTGGGGAGTCCTGACATGAAAGCACAACTGAGCCATAGATCAGAAGAGTTCTCTTCTATTAACTGTGCAAAATCCTGCAGGTCACCCTCGTTTTCGTCAAGTTTCTCCAGGGTGCAAACGATGGGAGACAAACTTGTCATATGCCACATATCTCCCCTGTTTTGTTAATAGGGCACGATTATGAATATCTCCAACATCAAATAATTTTTATACACTCTGAAATTTACTTTTACACAATTCAGGTCATTACCTTTCCAATGAGCCTTCATTTGTTAAATTCTGATCAATAGTCGCTGAGATGTGGAACATAAAATTGTCAAAAAAGGTGGTGTGTGTATATAATAGAACCCCGGGATATGGTGGCCATAGGATACATTTTTTTAGGTTACGATGTCTTTCGGCTTCTGGTTATGATATTTGCCTCACTTTATGGTGTTATTTATAATGTTATTTGATTATATACATGTATATTATTATATACTGTACTGTATTTTGCTACTAATTTTTAATGCCGTATCCCAGGGATCTACTGTATGGATATATCTATACTCGTAGACAAATTGAATATTGAAATACTCATATCTTTGGTTCTATGGGATGAAACTATATGAACATTTGCAGGTTTTTTGAAGATTATAATATCATTCTATGGTTAAAAGTTTATGACAATTCATAAAAACGGACCTATATTTTCAAACCAATGGAATATGTCCAAATTTGCCTTCATTTGTATATATAGTGTTCTAGCAAGCCAGCTTTAGTTTTACTGCTTTGGGATGAATTTTGCTAGGGTTTTTTTTTTTTTTTTGCTTGGTTGTCTCCCCTGAGATCTTGCCAGGCCTCTAATATATATATTTTTGCAAAAGTCAAGAAAACAAAATATAAAATAAGAACATCATATGGTGTATTTCCTTATGCATTACAATTGTTTTGTAACCATTTAGACAAATTTAAACATATCATTTAAATATATTCCAAAAATAGCTACTCTTCAGGCACCAAAATATATTTGTCATTTATATATGAATACATTTATAATCCCTATTTTAAGGCAACAAGCAGTTTGGACTCCCCTTGTTCATCCTCATTTTATTTATTTATTCCATTTCTTTCAAATTGAGTAAGTATCTGTTGTGGTCCTGTTTAGGGGTTACAATATTAAGGTGAAAGAGCTCTGGTGTTCACTGCGAGTGGTTAAACTACGCGTGGGCTCTCTGCTAGATGACAGAAATGTCTGACTTACATAGTGCCAGACAAATCCATACTATCATAGATATAGGGATGTTAACTATCCCCAGAACACATAGTTTTTCTTTTTTCAGGTTGACCTCCAAGGGGTCCGTCGGTTTCCTTTTACTGCCGGAACAAGGTATTTCAGTACTAGTTTGAGGGGATTCCAAGTCAAATGCGTCATACAGTAGGTCTAATTTTTTTTTTTTTCTAGTGGAGTTTCACAACTCGTTTGAAGTGTGTTTGCGTATCTGGTTCAAGTGTTTCTTATGCGTGAAATGTCGTTTTTCAACCATGTAGACCATATGGCCGATCCTATTCTTGATTGTTCCTTGCTCCCAGAAAGTATTATCTTTGTGCATCTGGAAGAATATTTTTTTCCAGGCATGTAATTCTTCTTGAGAACAGTGGTCTTTGCGGGTTTTACCTGTTTTGGCAATAGTTTGTCAAAGACTGATCATATTTTTCTCATGAACATTACTTCCACTGGAGACATCTGGGATGGTGCATTTTCATTAGGCGTTATGCAGTACACCTGAAGAAATTGTTACCAGTTTTTTTTGGGATGGAGTGTCCTTTGCCTCTTTCAAAGCCCTCTTCAAGATGTCCACAAATCTTTCGGCCTGTCCATTTGACCTGTGGTGATAAGTCAGAGTTGTGATGTAGTCCACTTGGAAGTCCTTCATGAACTCTTTAAAGTCTCTGGATGTAAACTGAATGCAGTTATCTGATACTAAACAGTCGACCACTCCAAACTGTGCAAATAACTCATGAAGAGTTTTTATAGTGACGCCCATAGTTAGGCTTTTGCACCTAAAGACTTCTGGCCACTTAGAGAAGCTGTCTACTATTATGAGGTAGTGCTGTCCATCAAGTGGTCCTGCATAGTGGGTAGTCAGCTTTAGGCCATGGGCTAAATTGAATTCGTGGCGCTTTGGCAGCTAGTGCACATCCTCTGCATGCTTTCACCTTTTTTTCAATATCCTTGTTCATGTTTTTCCAGTACACACATGAACGCATTAAACTTTTCCTTCTGGTGGTGTCAAGGTGTACTGTGTGAAAATCCTTTAAGATTTTCTTTTGGAGGGTCGCTGGAACAACTACTCTCTCTATATATAATAATACATGGTCGCATGTTAAGAAAATCTCAGCTACTTGTTCATCAGTCTGTTTATCTTTCTTTTGTTTCTCTTATAAAAACGTTGCTTTCGGCTTCTTTCCTTATATCATCCAGAGTAAAGGGAAGTTCTTTCACAGTGTTGCATAGGATTGAACTATAATCTCTCTTTTTTTTTTTTTTTTTTTTTTTATTACATTTTCACCCCAAACAAGGCAAATTGCCACTTTGGTGTAGGGGACTACTATCAGGGGAAACAACTACTGGGGTACTATGTAGGGATTTGGGCAGCAAGGTGTCGGTTCACGTTACACTTGAACTTCTGCACGTCAGTACTGTTGGGGAAGCAGGGACCTGGAATGGAATTCCAGAGTCTAGCGGTTCTGGGGAAGAAACTATTGGAGTAAAAAGATCTTTTACATCTAGGGATCTCTACAGTGTGGGGGTGGGATTTAGCAGCCTGTCGGGTTTGTCGAGGGTGCTCCCGTCGTGGGGGCACAAGTGATTGCAGTTCGTCAGAGCATTCACCACTAAAATACTTGTAGAAAAGGCAGAGGGATGCAACATTTCGTCGATGGGACAGAGGCTGAAGCTTAGATGCCAGTTCAGGGCCTAGTGATGCGATCACAGTCTTCAAGTGGGTTACTATTCCTTGGTATTAACCAGGATAGCCCATCTGCATGTCCTAACTTCTTTAACGAAAGGAACTCCATATCAAAGTTTAATTTAGTAGGATTGTTTCTCGTCTTTGGAGCCTGTTTGCCATATGTGTAGACAACCTTTTCTTCGAACCAAAGATAGAGATCAGTGGCTGTGGTCCATTTGAAGTTTGAAATGCCGTCCATGGAGAAATCTGTGAAAATTTGTTACTGTGAAAATGATGTTTAAGGATTCCTTCTCTATCTGGAAATAATTCCTTTTTGCAGGTAGTAGTGTTTGTGACATGTATGTTCTCGGTGCAGGATACACATGCTGATTCCATATGCGCTTGCATCACTTGCAACGATAATGTCTAAATCTGGGTTGTAGTGAGTCCGAAAGAGTTCTGATGTGAACACCTTTTTTAGCTTTTCGAACGCCATCTTGCATTCTGTGGTTTAATTCCAAACCTTGTCCTTCCTAAGTAGTTTATTGAAAGGTGCGTGTAATGTATGCATATTAGAAATGAAGATTTGATAGTAATTAGCTAAGCCTAAAAAATTTTGCAGTGTTATGTTGTGTGGCTCAATTATTTCAAGAATTGGGTAAATGTTACCTTAGGCTACAATAGAACACTGATCACTCTAATTTGTTTTTTTAGGGGTATTCGAATTCGCTGACAACGAATCTGATAATCAAACTCGCCACAAATTTACCGTTTGCATGGTATGAACCCCTAGACCTTGGGACTATTTTCTGCAATTTCACCGCCTTTGGTAGTGCTTTTCTTACATGATACGTTCGCGTGTTCTGTTGTAGCGTAAGATAACATTTACCAAGAATTGAGGGAAGTTCGAAAACAAATAGTCAACCGTCTGAAATGAATTTGGAAAAAATCCTCCACTCTAAAATAAATTCTTTTTTTTTTTTTCTTTAGGTCTTCAGAAATGATAATAACAATTAATATTTGTAAAATTCAATTACTAACGTAATTCGATGATTTTTTTTTTTTTTTTTTTTTTTTGTAGATGAATATTAATACAAACGCGGGCGAAGCATAATTGTTCCTTTCATTTTTGTCAGAAAGATATATAAAATGACCGGTGACTATTCACTGTACCTAAAATTTTTGCTCATTAAATTTGTGAAACGATGTAGAACTAATCTTATTAAAGACTGCATTTTAAAAAAAAATAAAGGAAAAAATTTAACGATCAAAGAATATCCTCCCGTTGGATGCGATGTTCAACTCCAAACAAAATAAATAAAAATAAGCAATGTTGTCCCTTGCTGGAAATGAGACTGTTACGTAATTGTTTAAAACTCCATCTTTTTTTGAATCCCAGGAGAACTTTATCACAGTGTTGCTCCCATTGCTCTTTTTTTCTTCTTTTTTTACTTATTTATTTTTTTCAAAGAGTTTATTCAAAAGAACTTTTGGAATTATGAGCCATCTGTAGTGGCTAATTATAAAGAATACATGGTGTGTTTGAAAAATATTCCGACTGAAGTCGCATTTAACAAAGATGGAAGAGAATAATAACAATATCAAGTGACCCCCCCCTCCTACAAACACATTAAATCGATCAAAGACGTACTGCTATGTTGAAAACTGAAAATACGAGTTACATGACTGAAGTTATGGGTTGAGAAATGTGTTCATTTAAATCTATATCTCTATAAAAGTGAACATGTCTGTGTGTCTGTGTACATTTTTCCTACGCAGTAACTCTGTCAATTTTCAGTCTACAGACTCGAAATTTGATATACAAGGTACTGAGATTTGGGAAAATTTGTAGTGAACTACTACTATGATGCTGCTATGGTATGCTTCCCTTATTTCTCTCTTTCTCCCTACTCTTCTACTTTTCCCTTCCTTCCTTCTCTCAATGTCACCAGAGGTTTCAGCCACTCGGAATAGAGGACTGTCTCGGAGGGAGATACAAAGAAAAAATCTCTCTCAGACATGCGGAAATGATAGAAGCATCAACATGCGACGGACCAGTTTTCCTGGGTAAAGACTTTTATCAAAGAAATGTACCATCCTCTTTGTATCTTGGAAACTTTTATAAAACATCATCAATCCTAAAGTCTCGTTGCACTTAATTATAACCGATGTTTTCTTTTCCACAACCGTTCTTTTTCAGCACTCTTGTTCTCTCTCTAATGTTGGAGGTGCCCCAAAAAGGGGACCGACCAAAATGGTGACCCTTTTTCAAACGTCGTTAAAATTTATAGTAACCACCATAAATCTTCGTAATCCGTTTTCGGCCAGAAATTTGGCTGTTAAGAGGTTAAAGTTCAACGATTTGACCTTTGAAAACTCTACCAAACTCCTTAGCCAATTTCGGGTCTAAACACTTGAAATTTTAGATATAGGTTCCTTGGACATGGATCTAATTTAATAAATTAATTTGAGCCCAAAATAATAACTGTTAAGGGATCATAATAGGGGTCAAAGTTAAAAAAAATTAACCACTTTTTTTAATGCTCAACATACACCTCTAAACACCCGGGCAATGCCGGGCTGAAATGCTAGTATATTAAAAAGGATAAAAATTTCATCAAATTTGGAAAATGAACAAATTTTTTGTAATTTAATTATTGTTTGAATAGCATTAAAATCAGAGGTTAAAAAATTGCCTATTCTATCAGGTATCTCTTTTATTTATTATTAGCAGGGCTACCCGGCGCTGCTCAGGACTGTATAAAACAATGAGAAAAATAAGATTACTTTTGAATATACTTATTATTCTTAGGATAGAGGAATTTTTGATGTCTATGTAGCATTTGCTATCGCTAGCAAAAGAATATTTTACCTACCCTTGGACGGGTATTACACATGTATGAAATAATTGTACCTTCCTTAGGACATGTAAATTACAGCACGTATATGAAACAATTTTACCTTAGCTAGGACGCGTAATGTACAACACATATTTAAAATAATTTTACCTATCCTCGGACGGGTAATTTAAATACATATATGAAACAATTTAACATTCTCTCGACGGGTATTTTACCATATATATGAAATAATTTTTCTTCCCATAAAGGCCACCATAACTTAAAAAAAAAAAAAATGAAGTCATTTTTAGATGGATCATTAGAATTTCCAAATTAATACATAAATACATTGTTTTGGTTAATGATTAGGCAACACTTGCTTCACCATAAATTTCAATATTACTGTGATTCTTTCCTTCCATCAACACTATAATTTTAAGAAAATGATGTCATTTTTTGGAAGATGTCTCGGCAAGATTTTCAAATTAATACATGAATACATTGACACGGTTAGTAATTAGACAACCCTTGCTTCATTATAAAATTCCACATTACTGTGTTTCATTTTCCTTTCCCCACTACCGACAACTCTTGCTTCACAATATAATTAGACATTACTGTTTCTACTCAATAACTAACATTATGATATTAGATAAATGAAAGATGATTCAGCAGGGTTTTTAAAATTAATACATAAAAACATTGACACAGTTAGAGATTAGGCAACTATTGCTTCAACATGAATTTTAATAATGTCGTGTTTCTTTCCTACCCCACTTAACTACCCACACCATAATTTTTCCAGAAATAATGTAATTTCCGGAATTAATAATCATGGTTAGCGATTAGGTAACGCTTGGTATTCCCAAATGGTAAGCCCTCTGATGCTGACAAAGTACAATTTTGCTTAGTTTTGACAATCTACATAAAACATTTGGTATTCATAAAGAACTTGGTCTTCCAAAATGGTCACCCACCTCTTGGATCTTCCGACCACTCTGCTGTATCAATTAAGATAAAAATGAAATGTAATAAGTCCCCAGACATACCTCTCCATCGTACAGTATATCGATACACTAAGGCTGACTGGGATAGCTTCCGTACATTTATATCGGATCTACGTCTGCGTTCCATGTTTAAAAAGGATGTGTTCTCTATAATATCAGACCTGACAGAATGGTTAATTGTAGGTATAGACCGTTTCATACCCTCTAAAAAGTTCCAGCAAAAACCTAACAGCCAGCCATGGTTCTCTTCAGAATGTGCTGCTGCCATTGCACACAGAAATCACTTTTTCCACTGCTTCCAACGTAATAGATGTATGGAAACTAAAGCCGCTTTCAGGACTGCCAGCAACCATTGTAAGAAAGTAATAAAGAACGCAAGAGAGTTGTATGCTCAATCCGTCAAGTCCAAAGTAGCTGAGCAGCGGCTTGGTTCCCACCAGTTTTGGTAAATATCAAACAGAATCCTGAACTATCATCAATGGACCTGAGGTAATCTCATCAGAAAAAGCCAAACTCTTTGCCAAGAACTTTGCAGCTAATTCTACCCTTTGCGACCAAGGCTGTCAACCACCCAATATTTCCTCCTGTATCAGAAAACACGCTATGTGATATACATATATCTGTACGTGATGTTGCCAAGCTAATCAAAAACCTTGATTCCAATAAAGCCCTGACGGTATTCCAATTATAGTACTCAAAAAACTTCAACCAGAACTAGCGCCCATACTTACAAAACTGTTTAAACGTTGTCTTAAGGAGAATAGCTTCCCATCACCCTGGAAAATCTCATCAGTATGCCCTGTATTTAAGAATTCAGGTGATCGCTCATCTCTCTCTCAGTACAGGCCAATAAGTCTCCCGTGTGACATAAGTAAGTTGCTGGAATCTGTGTTAAATAGAGAAGTAATCAACCATCTCAACAAAAATAACCTTCTTAGTGACACACAATATGGTTTCTGTTCTGCTGTAGATCTACAGCAGATGTGTTTACAGTTATATCTAGCAATCTCTCGACGGAGGCGACCTTTCTAGGGCAATTGCTCTTGACATATTTAAGGCCTTTGATAGGGTATGGCATAAAGGTTTACTTCATAAGATCTCTAGCTATGGTATAGCTGGAAATGTCTTCTCAATTATTAAATCACTTCTTTCTGATAGGTTCATAAGAGTAGTAGTTGTGGGGCAAAAATCAGAAGCTCACAGTATTAATGCTGGTGTCCCTCAGGGGCCCATCCTGGGCCCAATTCTTTTCCTGATCTACATTAATGGTCTTCCAAATCACATCCTTACATCATTTGTAGACATTTATGCTGATAACACTACCATTTATGGTAGCACATCTAAGACAGTAAATGACCAAGTTCTCTCTGATTCTCTCTCCTCTGATCTTGAGCACGTGGTACAATGGGGAAAGAAGTCGCTGGTTACTTTTAATGCATCTAAAACCAATCTTCTCTCTTTACATCAACATTCTGATCCACATCTGGCATCAATTGAAATGAATGGCTCTCGTCTTGGGGAGGCCTCAAGTTTTGACAAGATTCTGGGCTTGACAATTACTCCTGATCTTAAATGGAACACGTACATCAAATCTGTTGCCAGGGCCGCTAGAAAAATGGTGGGATCTCGTCTAACTGAAAACACTATCAATAATTCCCCCCACTCTTTATCTGTGCCTAAACCTAAATGTAGATTCGATGAACAAAGCTTCTTTCTTTGAACTGCACGCCTGTAGAATTGTCTTCCGTTTTCCTGCTTTCAAGGTGACTACAATATGATTGTCTTCAAGTCTAACGTAAACAAGTTCTTGATGCACCGTTCCATATAAGTTAACAAATTTACTGAATTTTCATTACTAATGATTACTATATTGTCCAATTTCTACTGTACACTCTTTAACCCTTATCCTTGAATGGCCTATTGGCTTTGATAATGTGGTAATTCCTGTGAAAAAAAAAATCTGATACTATCCAGGCGCAATGTTGCTTAACTTTGGTGATCTACATAACATACATGGTATTCTAAAATGGTCAGCCATCTCATACTGATCAAGCACAATATTGCTTAACTTTGGTGATCTACATAAAGCACTTGGTATTCACAAATGCTAACCCATCTGACATTGACCAGGCTCAATGTTGCTTTATATGTCTGGCAGTGTTCTTAAATATGTTTTGTACAGAAGTTCATTTGATAAGTATAAAAAAAAATCCAATCCTAAATTTTTTTTTTTTTTTGTCCTATAGATAAAGAATTTTTACAGGAGAATTTTTATGTTATACTGGCAAGGAAGATAAAATCTTAGCAAATCGTTTTATATTTAGAAAAAAAAAAAAAAGAATTATTGATATCTGGAGATATAGCTCAGTTGTAGAGCATTCGACTACAGATCAAATGATCCCTATTTATTAATAAGTTCAATTTACAATAAAAGAAGTACCATTTAAACCATTTTTTCATTTACATATTTTAAAACTAAACATTAATCAGAAGTGACTTTTCCAGGGCATTCATTATCAAGCCCAAATATCAGCTGATGTGATATTGTAAACAAACACAGAATCTGATGAACGACATTATCATTATTATTTATTTATCTCTCATGGTTATTTACTTTTTTTTTTTTTGCAAATTAGTCCACTGGGCAAATTATTCCTTGTAATATATATTAATCAATAGAGAATTGATTCTATAATGATACATACACAATTTGCATAAATTAAAATATCATGTTTAAGCGTATTGTATAACTGGGCGACGCCAGGCGTCCAGCTAGTCTGTTATAAAAAGAAAAATATTACTTGACACTGTTCTAGACCATTCTTTTGTAGATTTCACTGTGTGGAGTAAAGCAAGGTGACCCTGGAAGATGGATTCATTGTTTATCAATATAACGAATATATAGTATACTAGCATGGTTCCCCGGGTGTTTGGAAGTGTGTGTTGAGCAAAAACAAAAAAAAAAGTGGTAGTAGGAAGGCAGGCTCGAATCTGTAATGCGAAAGAGAAAAAGAATGTGAAAAAACATGACATCTTTGCTGTTACGACCACCACCAAACCGGAAGTGACGTAGGTTTAAATTAAGGCTAAACAATCAAAAAGAGGGGATGACTTTCGAAAATATTGGTGAAAAAAGCGACCCCTCCCTGTAGAAAAGTGCCCTGTTGAGGGTGAAGAAATTGTTTTTAGCCAATTTTTTGGTATTTGTCGTCTGAAGGATCGAGCTTCAAAACGATACTGATCTTGTGAAAATCTGTCGCCTTTGTCGAAGCCTACATACATACATTTATATATTGGTAGCTCAAATTTTCGACCCAAACTGATTAAAAAGCTGCCCTATCTCTGAATACCCTTTATGTAAAATTTCAAATGTTTAGACCAGAAATTGTCGGAGTAATTTGGTAGAGACCGCAGAAATCAAATTTTTTTAAACTTTGACGCCTATTATGACCTCTTAACATTTATGATTTTAAGTTCAAATCAAGTTATTAAGTTAGATCCATGTCCAAGGAACCTATATCTAAAATTTCAATGGTTTATACCCAAAATTGGCGGAGGAGTTTGGTAGAGTTCTCAAATGTCAAATTGTTGAATGTTGACCCCTTAACAGCCAAATTTCTGGCCGAAAACTGATTACAAAGATTTTCCCAAATCTCCATACCCTGTATATCAAATTTCGAGTCTGTAGACTTAAAATTGACAGAGTTATTGTGTAGGGAAATGTAAACAGACACACACACAGACAGACACTTTAACTTTTATAGATATATCGATAATATATATTATAAGGAAATGATCTATAACATTCTAACATTCATTAGTATTTTCAAGAAGCAGATCTTTTCTAAACCTGTGGTAGATATCTTGCAGTTATATCTGAACTGATGGAGTTTCAAAGAAACACTTATAAGCATTATTCCAAGCTTGGGAATTTCTTTTTTATTATTATGTCACCACTTATCAAGGCCAAAGTCCACTTGAGGTTATGGGTTAATGAAATGGAGATATTGTCAACCAAAAGATGAACACTATGGGAGTAATGACATTGATTAATGGAATGAACTGCAATTGATTACTTATGGCATAGTTTATAATAGGAATATGTTGACATTGGATATGAAGATGATCAAGTTGTAATCAGCAGGGAAGCAATCCTGCAGTTATGTGTCCCACAGTTGGGAAATCCTTGCAAAAAAGCTCTGTCCATAGGAATTACGTCTTATGCTAGACGCATAGAGAGAGAAAGGGGATCTTTTGCCATCATTTGCATATGGTAGCAAATGTAATCACATAGACACACTGGTTCCTGTTGAATCACCGAAGTTAAGCAACATTGAGCCTGGTCAGTACTAAAATGGGTGACCATTTGGGAATTCCAGGTGCTGTGTGTATTCGCCGCTTATCTCTGTATTGTTTCCAGTCATCTAGCACTTCTTGCAAATGAACTTGAGCAGTGCTGATTCAGGAGAGGTGTGGTTAGAGATTGAGTAACTCTTGCCTCTCAATTACATGTGCAGCTACCCTTACAGAGGGTATCCATTGTCTCTTGAGACTGAACGGAGGCATCATCAGCAATTGAGTTTTTACTGTGAATGTTTTCCAAGGAGGAACAAATGCTTGGAGCTCAGTCAAGCACCTGCCATGGAAATAATGGTGTGGAGAGACTAGTAATGTCCCTTCTGTGAACAATGGGTTGTATGAAAGGAGAGATCATACCTCCACTAGATTTCAAAGTCGATTTTGTACTTTGTAATGACAGGAAAGAGTGCTCTGTGTGGCACCTCCCCAGATGTGGCAGCAGTGTTCTATCTTTTCATGAGGATTTCTATTCAGCTAATATTCAATTTTTTTTTTATTGTTTGGAATCGCATTTTGACCATTTTTAACAAGTTCACTTTCTTATCTTTGCGAGAGTAGATAAAGGGCATCACCTCTGGACATCTATCTTCTTTAAAGTCATAGTAGCATTCTGTAATGCATGATTGATGTTTTTTGTGTCTCTCACATACAGGATTTTCTTTTTTTTTTTACTTCTTGTCATTTATGATTCGGAACATGAAAAATTAAACTTCTTTCATACCAATATTTTGGGGATGGGATCTCTTATAAAATTATCTCGTATGTGAATGTTTGAATAAATTTTAAATTATTGAGGAGGAAATGGCCTATTATTAACATTTCAAATTGTTTTACATTTATGGGTAAAGAGGCCACTCGAGGATAAGGGTTAAAGAGTATACAGTAGAAATTGGACAATATAGTAATCAATTCGATAAATTTGTTAACATATGGAACGGCTCATCAAGAACTTGTTTACGTTAGACTTGAAGACAACCATATTGTAGTCAGCCAGAAAGCAGGAAAATGGAAGACAATTCCACAGGTGTGCAGTTCTAAGAAAGAAGCTTTGTTCATGGAATCTATGTTT
>NC_136484.1:54686398-54733898 GCF_053919585.1 Euprymna scolopes | reverse complement strand
TTTTTTTTTTTTTTTTTTTTTTTTTTTTTAATAAGCACAAAAGTATCAATTTTAGCCATTTTAACCCAAAAGGCATTTCTAGAAGTGTAAGCCATTTTGAGTTTCAGAACAGTTTCAGATGGTTCGCTGTTACACACAAGTCCTGGGAGGTGACTTGTTTGTAGTAGACAGTTCCACAGAACAAAATATTCTTACCGTGTCGAAACCCGGGAAAAGAACATGTGAAATTGCTCCAGAAAAGGTTTAATATTTATGAAGCAATTTTGGTTTCTGATTCGTTGGTAGCAGAACGTGAATTAATTTGATTCGTCAGTTCTTAGCAGCATCCTTTATAAATAGAATCGTCCGACTGTGTTGGACTGAGGTACATCGCTTGGGTAATACCTAGGAGTCCACCCTCCCAGGCCTTGCCATTGGGCTTTCCGGTGGGGCAAGTTTATTGCTTGCTGCCTGAGGCGCCCCGACCTGGTAATGCCGACGGGGTTACTCAGGCAATTTTTAAAATTGCAGGAGTGCCCCTCCTCTAGGGGAGCCTGCGAGGTTCCCACTCTCCAGGCCTTGTGCCAAATATTGCCGATGTGGGCGGCAATTAAATAACTACCCCATTACAATTCCAAAATATTGGGGGGGAGGTAACCAGAGTTTTCCCGGAAAATCCATTCTGTTACTTTTGTTAGTCATATCATATTTAATATTTGTGCAAATTTGAAAAAAATTCCAACGCATAGTTATTGAGAAAAGTGCGGACAGATGAATGGACAAGGCTGAATTTACAGGTCCACCCTCCTTTTGTCGGGGAGGGGGGGGGGGGCAAAAAAAATCTCTTCAGGCCATCAGAAGAGAAGGGCGAGGATTATACAAAATGCAATATATAGATAGAAACTGGCTTGATAACATAGATATGAAGTGAGAATAGGATAATATGGTAAAACATAATTAAGAAATATTAAAGGAGGTATAATATACAAGAGTAGGTATATATATTTTTTTTTTACTATTACATAGTTTTTTCTTAATGTTCTCCTTTTACTTTACTTTTTCTTATTGTTCTGATGATATAATAAAATTATATATAACCTTTATTCCTCATCTTTAATTGAATATATATATATATATATATATATATATATATATATATATGTAAGTAGATTTTTGGTACAGCAAAATGGAAGGAGAAATTACAGAGGAAACATAATTTAATTTAAATACCAAAAAAAAAAAACAAGAAATGGGCAGGTGAAATTATTAAAATTTCCTTAAGGCCTTATCGTCTGACCCTCTAAGAGGAAACGTCAGAATGATAAATTAAAAACTAAGAAACGAATGAGGGAAGAAGGGAATTTTGGTTTCAGTTGGAAGAACAGTGAAAAAAAATTAAATTATGTTTCCTCTGAAATTTCTCCTTCCATTTTGCTGTACCAAAAATCTACTTACATATTTTCGAGGTCGGTACAGCCCACAATTTATCAAAACGTTAAACAAAGTTATACGTATTAAAAATAAGTTAATCGTTTTGAAGTGTAGGATGGAATTTCTTAAATCTTGCCGCCTAAATCATGTTGCTCCCGGTTATATCTGTCATCGTATTTCTAAAATTAAATGTAGAAATACATTGGCAGTTCAACGTGTTTTCCTACAAGATGAAATCCTATTTAATTCCGATACATATAATTCGTTACGTAGTAAACACCTTTTACTTTGGGCCAGGGTTTGGAAAGAACTATCTTTCTTTGATAAACTCCGTTTTTCCAGGTTTTTATCCATTGGCGATAATTTTACCCGTAATAAATGTACTTCTTCTTATGATAAATATTTAAAAAATCTAATTACTAAGAAGTTTGGGATTATAACAAATTTGGATAAACATATATTTAATTATTCTTCTCATGTTTTGTCCAATACAGAAGAATTTGTTTTATCTGCTGGCTTACAATTTTGCATTCCTCCCCCTTTTGTTGATAAAATTTCAATATTTAGTGAAATTGAATTATTATATACTCAATTAAAACACCATTCGCCTATCTCTACTGATGAATTATCTAGTGTTAAAATTCAGTTGGGCGAATTAGGTCGGAGGTTTTCTGCCACAAATATTAAATCTAGTGATTTTGTTTGGCAGAAAAATCATTTTGAAGCGGCAAAATTAATTAGGTCTAATCCCGACATTTATCTTTCTCGCCCTGATAAAGGATCGGGCGTTGTTATACTTAACAAAACGGATTATATCTCCAAAATGTTACAAATCTTGGACGATAAAAGTAAATTTCTCCGTTTGGGTGATTTAAGCCATGATGATACTTTTCGTATGGAAATAAAAATCCAGAAAAGATTCCTTCAACTTCATAAAAGTGGATTTATTTCTAAGGAGATTTATGATAGAATCCGACCCATCGGCTCTCAAAGGCCTAGAATGTATGGTTTACCCAAGGTCCATAAACCTAACATTCCTTTGCGACCCATTTTATCTATGTTGGGTTCTGCACAACATGAACTTGGTAAATGGCTGGTTGATCTTCTTAAACCTGTGCTTTCTTTTTATTCGGTCCATTGTATCTCTGATTCTTTTCAATTCGTATCTCAGATACAAAAATTATCTTTATCTAAAAATACCGAGTTCTTGGCTTCCTTTGACATTAATAGTCTCTTTACTAATATACCTTTGGATGAAACCATTGGTATTTGTGCTGACTATCTATACCGTGGCCCCTCAAAATCTCCACAATTTCCTGAACGAATTTTCGTTGAACTGATGGAACTTGCTACTAAATCAGTCTCCTTTAGTTTCAACAACATTATGTACCGGCAAATTGACGGGATATCTATGGGTAGCCCTCTTGGTCCTTCGCTAGCCAACATTTTCGTTGGATTTTTGGAAAACGAATTATTTTCCAAAATTACTAAGCCAGCATTCTACACACGCTACGTCGATGATACTTTTGCATGCTTTCCCTCACGGAGTGAAGCTGAACAGTTTCTTCGTCTTCTTTGCAACCTGCATCCATCGTTACAATTTACTATGGAGGTTGAGGACTGTGGCTCTCTCCTATTCCTCGACGTTCGTGTTTCTAAAGTTGGTACTACGTTTGAGACCTCCGTATATAGAAAACCTACATTTACAGGGCTCTATCTTAATTGGTTTTCTTTTGCCCCTCAGTCTAGAAAAATAAACCTCATTAGCGCCCTTACGCATCGTGCACTTATGATTTGTTCACCAAACCGTCTTGATACGGAACTTGGGGAAATCACTAATATTTTTCTTAGTAATGGATATCCCATTAATATAATAAAATCTACTATTGAACGTAAAATTACTACATTTAATAGTGTTAAACATATCGGTCCATCACGTTGTCCCATTTATTTAAAATTACCATGGTTGGGTCCTGCTGGCCTTCATATTGTTAAAAGGATTTCTTCTGCTACTCAACGTTGTTTTCCAGCTACTATGCTTAGAGTAGTTTACACAACTCGAACCTTTTTCTCTTCTTTTCGTAAAGATGCTTTGCCAACCATTCAAAAGAATTCTGTTGTTTATAAATTTGTTTGTCAGTGTGGAGCTGACTACGTTGGCAAAACATCCCAAAGATTAGAAATGAGAATATCCCAACATGTCCCTCGGGATATTCGACTACACCAGGTTTCGAGAACATCCGGGCACTCCCAAGCTCATGAGTCCGCCATTGGTGATCACCTGTTGAGTATAAATAGGTGTTCGAATCAATATTCCGATGGGTGGTTTTCTGTTTTATACAGTGCGAGGTCGAACTATCATCTCAATATTATTGAGGCGTTAGTTATTAACAACTCTCGACCTAGCCTGTGTAGACAAAAGATTCTTAAACATCAGTTGGAGATATTCATTGATTTAAAACCACCTGAACAGTGAGATTTTTTTTTTTTTTTTTTTTTTTTTTTTTCACTGTTCTTCCAACTGAAACCAAAATTCCCTTCTTCCCTCATTCGTTTCTTAGTTTTTAATTTATCATTCTGACGTTTCCTCTTAGAGGGTCAGACGATAAGGCCTTAAGGAAATTTTAATAATCTCACCTGCCCATTTCTTGTTTTTTTTTGGTATTTAAATTAAATTATGTTTCCTCTGAAATATATATATATATATACACACGTACACACACATGCATGTGTGTGTGTGTGTATATTGAAAGAATTTTAATGACACTATATATAAATACCATGAAAGTCTTACTTTAATAAAACTGGACTATGTTTATCTAAGCGATTTTATACAGTGATAATGCCGCAGACACCTCCCCATTAAAGATAAAGACAGGAATTTTTATGTTTCATAAAGATAGAAATGTTTTGGGTGTTTTAAATTTAACATTTAGTGTGTCAGCTGAGCTAGTTCTGTCTATCTCTGACTCCACCCCCCCTCTCCCAACCAGAGTGGGTCAAAGAAGGTCCAAAAGAGATAGTTTCCGGAATGGTCTTGAGTTGATTTAGTGTTAGGTTGTGTCCACTTAAAATGTTATCAGAAAAAAATATGGAGAGCCGTTTTTAACAGTAAAAAAAAACATTGTCATGTGTTTTATTTTTGTCTGAAACTTAATTTCTGTTAAACTTTTATTCTATAAATATTATATACTTCTCTATAATATAAAATGTAAAAATTTGTATTTGTTATAAAAATATTTTTTAATGGAAATCGCTCCAGACAAGGCATGAAGCCACTAAGGAACTAAAAAGAAAATACCACTTGAATTTGAAAAACTAGCCAACAATAAATATTAGCTTGGTAGATTCCAGCATAGAAAACAGTGATTCTTTCCCTTTAATTAGAAACATCGTTAATGGAATGTGAGGACTAAAGGACAAAATAAGGAAAGTGAGAATTACAAGATAAGTAAAGCCCCCCCCCCCCAAAAAAAAACGCATTGTTTATATTTTTAACAAGTTATTAAAAGTACAGATAGAGCAGAGTAAAAGAGTGGTTCTTTTTGTTAAGAAGTGAGAGTTGGAGTGTTTCTTTAAAAAAAAAAAAAAAAAAAAAAACTATTAAATTGCAGAAGTGAAATGGCAAACAACTGTATACATCAAGTAAACTTTACTATAGGATAATAATATATAAGAAAAATAAAATTAGATTATTGAATAAAAAAGCTAAACTAATCCAACACATAAAATAGAATAAGATTCCAATGATACACATGTTAAAAACAAGGTCACCTATTAATTCAATACATCCGCAGAAAATCAGATCTGAAAATTCTGAAACTAGAGAAGAATAGGAGGAGCTCCAGAATCAGTGAAGCAGATAATGCCCTGTTTTTTTTGTTTGTTTTTTTGTTTTAAGGAAAATTGCTCCAGAAGCCATTTTATGTAAGGAGCTAAAATAAAAACTACTATTTAAAGGTAAAAAAAACTAGCCAATGATAAGTTTTAGATGGATAGATTTCGATCTAGAAAACAGCAATTGTTCCCTCTTAATCAGAAACATCGCTCAAGGAATGTGAGGACTAAAGGACAATAAGGGTTCACTTTTTACCTACCTAAAATTTATTTAATAAATTCTGTAAATTTCATTAAAATTGGATAATTTTATTTATCTTTTTATTTATTTATTTTTTTATTTATTTATTTATTTATTTTTTTTTTTGTGATAAAACACATTGACATTGGTTTGTTTACCGGGAGTAATATGTTAGTGGAAATCTTATTTCATAGATTGGAAGCTGAGGTGTGAAACCATAGTGTTTAACTTGTATTTGGAGGATTTTAAATTTGCAGAGATTAATATCTATATTATGGAAGACGTGTCACTGACACATAAATTTAAACTTATGTAAACATAATTTTATGGACAGGTTCCCGTCATCAATCTAAAGGTGTTAAAAAGTTGTTAATTAGATTGCTTAGTTTTGAATATTATGCAAAATCTTTTTAGAAAAGTTATTTATATTTTATTTTATTTTTATTTTTTTAAGAAATAGAATGTATAATAAATAATTTGTTAAATTTTTTTTTTATATTTTAAATTTCCCATACGAATAAACATTGATACGCATTGTTAAATATTCATGTTTTGTAATAGGTGTGCCATAAAAATTTAAAGCGCACAACCGTGTGCTACCATGTAAAAAAAAAGATTGGGAATCACTGGACCAACAAAAGATGTTGTTTAGAAGAAACAGCTTACCTTGTATATAATTGTGTTTATTGGCTGTTTTCAGTTGTGGGGTTCTGGATAAGATAAAGTCACCAGGAGAGAATACAAACCATTCCAGGGCTTTTCTCTCAACAGCTTTTTTTCTGAACCTAACAAGATTTGAAATCAGAATCACAGAATCTGATGTGAGGTCTCGTTATCTGAATTTTATTTAAATCAAATGAACTGTTCAATATAATCAAAACTGGATGTTTAACGACTTTGTATTTTCTGTGTTTTCAACAGCTGAGCATCTCACATTTTAGTTGTGTGAAAACGAAAAATATGAGAAATAAGTAAATAAAAAATAACTTGTCATATTCACCAGCTCTATAAAGCTTTCTGGCTCGATAATGACATGATAAACTTCGGTAGTTTGAAATTTCAATTAAGCAAGTGCTTAAGATAGTTCTTGTGCCAGACTAAGCAGAGCTTCAAGGCAAATCATGTTAACACAGGCTCTGATTAAATCACCAAAATTAATCGACGTCGAACCGGATTAACAATTAAATCTGTAACGATTGGAGGACTACTAAGTTCTGTAAGTAAATATTCTACTTGGGTCCGTAAAGAGGTGCTAAATATCAGCAATGCTTACAGTACACTGGGCAACAGAAGTGGTTAAATAATAAATCCTGTACTTTCAAAAATGGATTGATAACTACTTTGTACTTTCATCTAACAAATTTTCTGGCTAAATTTGCCACACTGCTGTCCAAGCTCACAACTCCAAATTTGCCCAGGTCTCTGAAAAATAGGCTTTTTATTCAAGCTAGCAGCATCTCATTTGCATATGAGATAAGGAGAAATCTTGTTACTTCATAAGATCCACCCACCAGCATATAATTAGATGCAGCAGCCATTGTTTCTTTTTGTTGTTATTTTTATTATTTTTTTGCCCATGTCTGGTCTTTTCATGCTGGACAAAATCAGAGGTTTGTACTAATTTTTAATCTATATATTAATACGATAGCGTGTGTGTTATTTTGTGTGTCTTTCTGATATATTTTTTCTTCAGAGTGACTGTCGCTATTAAGCTATCATTTGACCTTCGATTTTTTGTAATAAATAATTTTACCAAGAATTCTTCATAAGTTTTGGCTTCAGTTTCAGTTATAGATAATGGCAATGAAGTTATATAAATATATACATATATTTTTTTCTTTATAAATTTTGGTTTAGATTAAATCTGATTCACCCAAGCCATATATGTGTTTTATTTTTGAAATCCTAGCTTTATAATATATAAGAATCAATAGAAAATTTACTCTATAATAATATATACAAAATTTGCATGAATTAAAATATCATATTTAAGCATATTTTACGACCAGACTATGTCAATCATCTCTGATAGGTTAAATACCTTTGCAGTTTTAGCAAAAGAGCTACAATAATATCAGGGCATCTCCATTTACGCTGAACATCCACAGAATGCTAACATCAATATATTACATATGAAAGAGTCTGCTGTGCAATTTCCACAGGTCCCCCTTAGTTATTATTATTTGTTTAAAAGTCGCAACCAGCCATTTTATTACAACAAACTAATATCTTGTAATATGGAGATCATTCAGGTTATCTGTTTTGTTTAATGCTATAAAATAGAGGTTGAGCACAGATCTAATGAGTTTTTAGGTTTAGAAAGAACTTTGCAGAAAATTTTTTTTTTTTTTTATTTATTTTTTATTTTTTTTATTTTTTAATATTTTTTAAGTTTTGTTTATTTATTTTATGCAAACGTTTTTTTCTCTTTGTTTTACTTTTTTCAGATCTGTTACTAAGAAAGAATCGAGCATTGTTCCTCAATTGAATTATTTCCGAAGGACATTGTCAACTTTTAGTTTACGGAAAAAGAGCAAGTTCCGAAAACGGCTGCTCCAACTGCAGAAGAAGAAAGAAAAACGAAAATCCAGCCTCGCTTTTCAAGAAAATTCCCAACACGATTCTGGTGAGTTGTACAAAAAAGAAAAGTGATCCGCCATAATGGAGGATGACTAGTATCATTACAAAGCTACTATTTGCTCATGCATGAAGTATTGTTGCTACATCTTGGTTAGTGCATCTATCACTAGTCTCTCCTCTTAGACAGTGTCCAAAATAGACTCTAACTTAATAGAACCTACACTATCAACCAAGCTCTACCCCCATCCTTGTCCCATCACTGCAATGTTGCATCCCTTTTTTTTTTTTTTTTTTTTTTTTACAATGGAATGTGCTTTGATGAACACCTAGCTCTTGTTACCCTTAACAAGCCCTTGTCCCCCTTGACGAAAATACCCCCGACAAACAGCAAAGTCCCACCCCTACACAGTTGAAATCCCTAGATGTAAGATAGCCTTCTACTCTAATAGCTTCTTCCCCAGAACTGCTAGACTTTGGAATTCTCTTCCAGATTCCTGCTTCCCCAAGTGTACTGACATGCAGAAATTCAAGTGTAATGTGAACAGACATCTTGCTGCTAAACTCCCTACATAGTACCTCTACAACTTGGGTACCTGATAGTAGCCCCTACATCAAAGTGGCAATGTGCCTTGTTTGGAGTGAAAATGTAATAAAAAAATTTTTTTGAAGAAAAATGTCAAATATCCCCGACTAACTTAATAAGCAACAGGATTTCACCCATTCATTGTAGAGATCCCTAGATACCAGAAAGCCTTATACTCTAATAGCTTCTTCCCTCGAACTGCTGAACTTTGGAATTCCCATGTTTTATGCTTCTCTCATTGTACCTAGGTATCCTGCTAGTCCAGCTTTAATTTTCATAAACATTTACTGATTCTCCAAACCACTTGGATTGTTTTAGTTTTTATGTATGTCTCAAAACATCCTTCAATGAACACTGTCACTAGTTTCATTTCTAGATATCTGTTCTGAATCTAATTGATCTTCATTAATCGGCACATGTCCGCACAGATAAAGTGAAAGGAAACTAGCAAGGTCTTGCACTTTTTGTAGCTCAGCCACCAATTTCATCTTCTTCATCTACCTGACTACATCATCTTCTTCACTAAAGGGCCTAATCACATCTTTGCTTAATCTCATAATTTCTGACTCCATAATCTTCTCTTCTCACCGTAATAAATTGGAATCCTCTAATGAAATTAAACAAACTCCTCTTTAACAATACCAAAATGAATGACAACAATTCTCAACTCTAATGTTCTTTCTCAGCTGTCCAAAATTCAACGTTCCATCTCCTCCAATTTGTCTTTTTTAAGCTAGTTGTTCCTATATACAAATAAATGCCGCTTATAAAAATCTAACTATGATGGCAAGTTTTTTTTATTTATTTATTTTTCCCCTCACTGAAAAACGATAGCCCAATACTTGAGACGGTCCAAGCGCTTCAAAATTGGTAATACTTTATTTTTGTCTCCATTGTTAAAGTAGGCAACATTTTATCCTCTCTTATATTATAAACAGCGATTGTAAAAAATATTTTCTAATAGTGTCTACTCTTTATATTCTGGTAGTTTTGATTTTCTTCTGTTACAATTTAATAGCAATCAATTTTTAGTTTTATTATACTTATAGGCTTCCATAGATATTTTTCTTTGTTCAGAATTACAATACTTGTCTACCTGATACATGAGCTCTGACAAATTTGCCCTAAATATTTGTATAATTGTTTTAGATAAGGTTGCACGTCATCATTAAAAAAAAAACACTGTCATTGTTCGAAGGCACTCCTTTATTTATATATATATATATATATATATATATATATATATATATATATATATTTATTTTCATTCCTATTAAAAGTACTTATTCGTAGACACAAAATAATAAGAGTAAAACAAAACGCAAACAAGGGGGTTAATTGTGTTTTAATAATGCGCAGTAATCTCCCTTGCACCAATTGCAATAAATTTGTTGTCTTCATTTTTTGTACCTATTTACTATGCCTCCCCACGGGACAGAGTTAGACACCAGGCTCGTTTTGTAGTCATAAATAAAATAATACCTATACGACATAATCACCACTTTTGTTATTCAATGTTCCTATTTACTTGCTTCCCTACGAGGGCAGAGTTAGACACAAGGTCGGTTTTTAATGTGAAGAAAATCAAGCTCTCCAAAAGAGGCACTCTGGATAAATAAAAATTGCCTCAATTTAGAAGGATTTCTACTTCACTGATCAAGGTCAGAAAAGGTGAAGAGTAGTATCAGTACAGATACTACACTTTGCTTCTTGCCAAAAGGGCAAGATCCGATGTTGCTCGAGACTGAATAATGATCAACAAATGTTTCACACTCCCATATTTTTATTGTCATCAAAATTGGAGAAATCGTCCATTTTTCAATCAAATTGAACTGCTGTAGTTGAGAACCTATTGTGGTGCATCGGGAGGAAGTCTCACATCCCTCCTTGTAGTGATTTAGTCCATAATCCATTGAAGTCTACATTGCACTGTGAAGAAAATACTGTTGATTTTATTAAATTATTTTTTATATATAATGGCTTGAATTAAAGTTTAAAATGCAAAAGTTAAGTATCATGGTGCAATTATGCTTTAAACAGAAACCTTCATTTTGAACGTACCTCTATCATAGCAAAGAACCTACTGTTGATTTTATATGTGGGGTCTTTCGACCAAAGATAATAAACATTCCCAAGTGAAAAAATCGGATTCCGATGTATCTCTACAATTATATATTATATAAATGCAACTTTGTGTGTGTGAGTTCATTCCTTATAGACTTCAAAACAGCTGAACAGATTTTCTTTAAAATTTACAGAACTTTAGTGTGTAAGTCTGGGAGTGATCTTCGTTAAGTTTTGTCTCAGAATACCCCCAATTATTATCGATAATCGAAACTGTTATTTTAATTTATCTATCATCGGTAAAGCCATTTTGTCCATGTTGTAGCTTAGCAACGATGATATAACAATGGATTATGAAAATTCTACTGTGGGTAAGATGATAGCGTGTTTTTTTTTTTTGCATGACGTGACCTGTAGGTTCAAACTCTGCGCATAAATTTCTTCATGTTTTTTTTTTGTTAACTCAAAAGAAGTTTATTTTATAAAAGAAACAATTTTTCTAGAGTGCAATGTAGAATAACATATATTTTGGACTAAGTTACTCCATGCCGGCATGTGGAGCTTCCTCTTGGGCGATTTCAGATTTCGATGACAATAAAAATATAGGAGTGTGAAATATTCATTGATCATCATTCAATTCTGGGCAACATCGGATCTCCCTGCTAGTGGAATGTAAATATAAGACATAAGTAAACAGAAATCAGAAAGAGAGAGAGAGTTGGTGACTTGAGTAATGAGCAACATTTCTACCGTTACCCTGTACAGACACACCCACACCACAGACCAAACATATTCCGTCATTCTCTCTCTTATCATATTCCTCAGTTTTTAAATGTAAATCAACTTGTATTATTGACTTAACAAGTTTGTTTTGATTTAAAAAAAAAACCACAGCATAAAAACAAGAACGTGTATATAATTTTGTATGCATTTGATAAAAGTACAACCAATACATTACATAAACCCAATTATATAACACAAGGACACTCTAAGTAGGGAGTTGAACAG
Source organism: Euprymna scolopes (assembly GCF_053919585.1). NCBI lineage: Eukaryota > Metazoa > Mollusca > Cephalopoda > Sepiida > Sepiolidae > Euprymna > Euprymna scolopes. The sequence continues at coordinate 54,722,175 of NC_136484.1, read as the reverse complement.
CAAGATGTCTGTTCGCATTACACTTAAACTTTTGTATGTTAGTAAAGTTTAGCAGTTCGAAGGAAAAAAAACTTTCAGGGTAGAAGGCTCTCTGGCATTGGGGAACCTCCTCTACAGTGAATGCGTGGGATTGCATAAATATTCTGAATATAAATATTTTTTTTTTTTTTTTTTAAGAAGGGGAAAGTCACACATTTTAGAAAAAAAAAATTTTTTTATGAATTTAAATGAAAAAATTTGAAAACCTGAAAATCTTGTGAAATGATAAGATCATTTTTATCTACTTTTTTTTGTTATTAAAGTCCGAATTTTCGCCAATAACCTGGCTTTATCAAGGAGGTGTCAATCCAATTAAGTTTTTTTTCTTTCCTTTTTCTTCATAATGTTGTTTTTCAAAATGAATATTAATTTAAATCTTTCTGCTGTTTATTTATTTTCAGAGTCTGACACTTATGAAAATATGGTTCCATCTTCGACTGAAACCAAAGAATCTCTTCATGCTGTGTCAGCTGATGGCAAACAAGTCCCACAGAACAATTTATGCCAGTCGCCAAATTCTGTTGTTCATGACGGTTAGTTCTGAAAAGAACATCATTTGTTTATTTATATTTTTAGTAAATATTTTTAACTGGCAGGAGTACCCATCGCAGGAGGATCTCTGGAAGGTTTGGCTGAGAACATGCAAAGAAATGATGCAGAAGCAAACATTGCCACTTTCACTTGATTGATTGGTGGTTCCTTACCCAACACCTCTTTTCCTGCTGTATCTAGGCAGAGATGACCAGAGGACAACAGATTCTGATGCTGATTCCTCCTGGATTTTCACCACAGCTCTCTTAGCCAGGTTGCAGCTCTAATACCACTTGGTGCCAGATCTGTTCAGGTCCTGCCAATAACTAGAGTTCCTGACAGCATAACTCTGACATTCCCATGTTGTCACTTCCTCTCTATTTTTGGAGAGCTGCTGGTGCTTTGTTTTCTTTAGTATTTTTGTTAGGAAAGTTTGATTCAACAACACTATAATAGCAAAGGTTGGAAAACAAAAAAAAGTGATAAAAAAAACAAAAAACAATGGTATCTACTGACTTTTAGTGTCGATTTCAACTAAAAGCAATGATATTTACTTAATAAGTATGTAAGAAGTACTTAATTATTACAGCATTATTTAAAAAAAAAAACACAAGTTTTCAATCTTTATTGTAAAAACCCTTTGCCATATTTCTTTGAAAAGATGCGACTTAATAACAGGAGATGTAACTCAGTTATGCTAAAAACAAGGGAAAACATACAATTTATTACAGAAATTGGCAATAGTTGCATGTTATTTACCTCCCTTCGGAACTCTCCTGTGTTTTTTTAGCAAAACATTTTATTTTCGCTAATTTTCATCCAAAAATATTTTCTTTACTAATTTTTGTTCCTATCTTATCGTTTTTCATCATTTTTGGATATATTCATTACTGTAACATGACAATTAAGTAGAGACCATTGGTTAGCCTTGAAATTCAATATTAAAGATTTTGAACTTCACTATTATAGTGTAGTTGCACTAAAAGCTTTTCATCAATATAAATGCACATTTTTATTTTATATAATAACTATAAAGAAATAAACTTTTTTCTTCATAAGGAAAAAAATGAAAAACTATTCTATAATTCAAAAAAACAAACATGGCAAAAAAGAAAGGGCAGTATCTTTTTTATAAAAAAGTTAGGACAGGCAGACACTGATTATCTGTTTCAACGCTTTAGTGAATTAAATTCATTTTCTAGCTAAAAATAAATCCTAGTATATTACTTGGGCTCAATTTAATATTTTGTTATAATTATTTCTAATCTTATTTTTCATTCATCTTTCTAATGAGGCATATCTTTATTTGTGTTATAGCATTCTTTTTAATCTTGGTTCCCTTTTGATTGACTCTTCATTTTGAGCATGCCTTTGGCAGCAAACTTAGTATTAACAATATAGGAGTAAATAGGGGACTGTGTGAATAGATGATCTGTTATTTGAGAAGATAAAGGGTGTCAAAACTAAGCAAAATAGACTTAAAAATGCTTATCTTATCTTCAGTCTATACAAATTTTAAATATTAAAATTCAAAATGGAAACCAAATTAAATTTTCTGTTGAACAGTAATTCTTGAGTTTCATGTTTGTGCAATCCTGAAACTGGGTTACAAAATTGGTTAACTCTAACTGCTAATGAAAAGAGAGAAAAAAATTACAAGACACCAAATCTCTATTATAATTCAAGATGTGTTTGAAATGTTTAATCGCCAGGGAAATTGCCAATAATTCCCTTGAAAATGTGCTGTATTTTCTTTGCGTTTTGTTTAGCTTAGCCGAAAAAAATGATATAGGGTCATCCCATCATCGGTCAACTGCCCTACAGCTACGTCTGACGCGTCCGTTGTAAGTGTGAGTCTGGTATCTTCTTGTCATTTATGTAAGTCAGCTTTGTGAAATTTGCTAGGGCTTTCTTTGCTTGAGTAAAAGCTGCTAAGGCTGGTCCATCTAATGTTAACTGTTGGTTCTTGGTTTTGTTCTGCAACAGCGATGTTAGTGGCGCGAGAATTTAAGAGCAGTTGAGTAAAAATCGCCTGTAGCAGTTGATTATCCCTATAAATCAATGGATTTGCCGAACAGATGTGGGCTGTGGAAAATTAGTGATGGCACTCACTTTTTCGGGTAGTGGTGATATTCCGCCCTTGTCGATTGTGTCCGAGGAAGTTGACTTTTGATTGGCCGAAGATGCATTTTTCAACGTTTACTTTTAGGCCGTAGTGAGATTATTTATGGAAAGCTTGATCCAGGTGCTGTTTACATTTATCAAGGTTTTTACTAGCAGTTAGGATGTCATCCATGTATGCAAATATGAATAGCAATCCTCTGAAAACCTTTTCTATTAAATGTTGGAAAGTTTGACTAGCGTTTGGAAGTCCGAAAGGCATGCGAGTAAATTTGTAAAGTCCAAATGGTGTGGTCAAGGCTGTTTTGTGGATATCCTCCTCTGCTACAGGAACTTGGTAGTATGCCTTCATTAGATCCAACTTCGAAAATGTTGTCGCTTTATTTAATCCGATCGCAAAATCGTGGATGTGAGGAATAGGGTATCTGTCCGGTGCAGTTTGTGCATTCAGTCTTCTGTAATTGCCACATGGGTGCCAGGACGTACTGTCCGATTTTTGCACCATATGTAAGGGAGAAGACCATGTGCTTTTTGAGGGTTCCCTCTTGCAGCATAATTGCATTTATCCGGTTTTAAACGTCTGAAGGTGGCATGGACTGGTTGTCCAGTCGTTTTAATGTAGTGTTTAGCACTATGCTTGACCATGTCCGTGTCCCTGAATGGCTGAGAAGACTGTGGATATTTTTTGAGTAATCGACGGATAGATGGGTCCTCAGGTAGGGCTGAGCTGATACCTGTTGACTAGTATCGAGTGGAGACTCCTCTGACCACCAATTTCGTTTGGTTGTCTGTTAATGTGTGGTTGGTCATGTCTACAGACAAGTTGAATTTCACCAGGATATCCGGTCCTATTAGTGGCATCGTTATGTTGGCTATGGTAAAAATCCACGTGAAAGTCCACCTCAAGCTGATGTTGATGGTCAATGATTTATCCCCAAATGTGGATATCTTGGTATCGTTGGCTGCTTGCAAGTGATATGATTGGGCCGTAATCTTCTGACTGGTCAGCTGTGGGAATATGCTTATTTCGGCGCCAATGTCTATTAGAAAATTATATCCGTGGGTGCTGTCACAGATATAGAATAGATGACCTTTTACAGAGGGTCCAGGGACAGTCGTCATCTTTACTGGCTGGGATCCTCATTTCCCTGTTTCCTTCTGTTACTGAAGGAACAAGGATGTGTACAGCCTCATGCGTTACTGCTGAATTTACTATGGTAGAAACAGTGTCCACCCACTCTGTCACGTTCCACGCTTCAACTTCGGCTGGTACTCCTTTGTTGTGATGTGAGTGCTGACGATCTGCTTTCAGTAAATCCTGTAATTGTTTGGACAGCTTCTCGACCATGGATTTTAGCTTGGCTAGCTCTTTGTCTCTTTGTTGCGTAGGCTGTTTCCGTAGCAAGTTTACTCGGCGTGTCCGGAAGTTCTCGTGAATCCAGTCCACTATTTCCGCCAGTTTGTCAGGCTCTGTTCCTTCTGCCGTTAGTGCGAGGATTTGTACTGTTGATGCTGGTAGTTTATCCAGCCACAAACTCCTCATGATGTTCTTGTTATCTCCCAAAAGGGTGCGCATGTGATGTAACAACTGCGATGGAGTGCGCTCTCCAAGTTTGACTCCAATAAGCCAGTTCGTTTTAGAATTTCTTCCTTCAGCCGGTCATAAGGGTTTTCTTCTGGTATAGTTTTGAATAAATCTATTACCTTCTCCATGATGTCGGTAGGTAATTTCTTGACCAGGTAAATGTATCGTGTCCTTTGCGATGTTATCCGCTTTGCGTCAAATAACGCTTGGATTTGGATGAATCAGAATTTGATGTTGGCTGGGTTGAATACTGGGATGTTTAACGATAGGGTGGCTGGAGATATTTCTGAATGTGACGAATCAATGCTCTTGTTCCGCTTGATTTAGTCCCGAAAATGATTTGGAAGCCTTTAAATTGCCAGTCTCTGGTCTTTGCGTAGACAAGGAGTCGGTGTAGATGGACATCTGTGGTCTCGATTTAAATCGGAAAATAGCGTGATGTGGAACTGTGGGGTTGTAGAAGGAAGTGCATATTTCATTACACGGTCAGGTGTCACCAATTTGTAGAGGTGCAGAAGTTTAAGTAAAATTAAATCTCTTTGCCCCACACAAAATAAAAAAAAAGAATGAAACAAAATGACACCTCCTTCTGATTTAAAATGCACTTCATTTATTTTTTAACAAAAACAACAAGGTGAATAAACAAAGGTCCGTTTGGTGAAAGTTCTTTTGAAGTCATTATGATTAAAATGTTAGGTGGAAGTCTTTCGTGGAATTAATGAGTTTAGAAGGTTAAAGTCCTGTGTGAAAATAATGAGATTATTTTAAACTTTGTGTTTTATCTGGCGAAGTTCACCTTACTTAAAAGTCCCATGAGGAAAGTAATTTGTTGTTATTAATTAGAAAATGTTCAGAATGGATGCGTGTGTGCATAAGTGATTTTTGAGTGTTCACGTAACGTGTGTAATCATGGTGTTGACAGCTTTGGCAGCGATGATGTTATGAAGACAAGAAGTATGTTCTCATGTGTCGGCAAAGCGAGAAGAAAGGGAGAAGACTGAAATGAATCAATGAACGAAATGAATTAATCGAATTCTTCCTAGAAGACTGTTTGATGCGTTTTTATACATTTTGGGCTCCAAAAACAAGATTGCTACTACTGATATTTTGGTTTTTGGAAAAGCGTTAAAAAGACAATCTTCTGAATTTTCTCATTACATGCTTGTGTCACGCGATACTATTGCCAACTACGTCCGCCAGAAATATGTTCATTTTACTTTTGTTGTTGTGAGAAAAGTGTGTGGGCATATTTGAAATTGTGCCGTTGCTGGAAGAACTTATTTTTGTGCAAAATGCGTGGGGAAATTGAAATGAATAAACGTTTGTTGTGTGTGTGTGTGTGTGTGTGTGTGTGTGTGTGTGTGTGTGACTTAAAACTATGAATCCAATTAAAAAAATAAATACTTTTAATTTAAAATATATATATAAATGCACACACAGATAGAGAGAGAGAGATTTTTTTTGCTTATGTTCTTGATCAAAACTCTTAATATTATTCAAAAAAAAGATATGCTGTTAAATAATGCTATATCATTATGCCACTTTAGTTACATATAAGGAACAATGTTATTTAATATCTTGTTCCTTTTAAATAATATTCTGAGAGTTAGAAAAATGCAAGCATAAGATTTTTATTATGTGCCAAAGTATTCATTTACATTCAGTAGCAGGTCAGATTTCATGTTGAAAATCTTAAAGGAACAATTTTGTAAAACTTGAGCAAAATAAAGATAACACTTATACAACAGCATATCATGTGTGTTCTCCTTATATTTTTGATGAGAACACGACTTTTTTTTTTTTTTTTTGACTAGCAGGGCTACCCGGCATTAATCAGGACCGTATTAACAATGAAAAAATTGATGTTGAGTTTCAACATGTGTTATTCTTAGGATAGAGGAAATTTTAATGTCCATGTATCATTTGCTATTTTGAGCAAAAGAATATTTTATCTACCATAGGACGGGTATTACACATGTATGAAATAATTGTACCTTCCCTAGGATAGGAAATTTACAGCATGTATATGAAATAATTTTACCTTTGCAAGGACGGGTAATGTACAACAGATATTTAAAATAATTTTACCTACCCCCACGGGTAATTTAAATACATATATGAAACAATTTAACATACTCTCGGCAGGTATTTTACAACATATATGAAATAATTTCTCTTTCCACTAATGCAACCATAATTTAAAAAAAAAAAAAAAAATGAAGTAATTTTTAGAAAATGGATCATAAGGCTTTCTAAATTAATACATAAATACATTGTCTTGGTTAAAGATTAGGCAACCCTTGCTTCACCATAAATATTCTTATTTTGTATGAGTAATTTGTGTTCTTCTTTCTGAAAGATGTGATGACCATAGTTATCTTCCCTGAAGAAAAATATTATTTTATAGGCTTCATTTATCAGTTATGCCCTTAGATAAAGAGGTTTAGAGTTCCTTGTAAGAAAGGAATCCCGACATCTCTTGGCCAGCAAGTGATCTTGTAGAAACTCTGACACCAATACATAGTCAAGAATTAAGTCTTCATTATCGACTATTTAATTCTTTCCTAATTGCATGATGGATGCCAAACAGAAGATGTGCTTAAGGCAGATCTCCTAACAGAAAATACGCCCTGAAGACAATTGTAAGTCTTTGCAATACATTTGTCATATATTTTCTTTACTTTTTTATGAATAACTTGTGTATTTTGACTTGTATGGGAAATAATGTATTTAATTATATGTTCAATCTATACATACATGTCATGTTTATTATCTTTATGTACAACATTTCAAATATGTTCTCTTATTTTTCAGATCAAAATATTTACGAGGATATTGATGTTAAGTCAAAGAATATGAAAGAACAAATTGTTACGCATAAAAACGAAGATATAGAAAAGAAAAGTAGTAAGTATTTCTGTCCATTTTCGAAAGCATATGCTCTGTTTTTAGTTGCATGCGGATAAGATGATTGGTAATTCGTACTTGTGTATAATGGACCTAACTTGGTATGCAACACAGCTAAGGCTCTGCCAGTTCAGGTCCGATTCCTATCCGACTTTCAAAATATTTAGCCAATCCTGGGGAAGATTTTCACTGTATAATCAAATTTCATTGTTTTTTTTTTGTTTTTTTTTAATGATGTAAATTATCTACAAAAAATAAAATTGATACGACTTACTTCAACAATTTTTTCATTTCTCCTACAAGTTACGGTTTTCATATCTTATCTATCTTTAAAGTGGATTGATTCTTGTCCGGTAAATTAATTTTTTTTTTTTTTCAATTCAGTTTATTTGGCAAAAAAATAAAACAATTGTGCTTCACTGCCACGTAGGAAAAAGGTGGTAAAAATTTACAGAGAAAATGACAAAATAGTCTCGTGCTTGTTTAAATTTAACTTACATGGTTGTGTTGTTGTTGCATTTCTTACTTCACTTGAAAGTTTATCTCAAGGTCAAAGGATTCTGATTGCCAACACAGCCTTCCTTTGACTCCATCGAAATCAGTGGGAAAATAGTTTCTTGTAGTGTCTGTGCAGTCCTCTTTCTAGTTAGTTAATAAAAGGTTCTGAGATATATAATAATGCCCCTTGAAGAGATTATGAGCCAAAATTAGATCATCGCATAATCGTCAGTGCTCAAGGGAAAATATAAGGTAGATCCAATAGACCCTGTACCATTCAACAACAACAAACTCCTTCAATCTTTGACAAATTATGGATACCCATGAAGGGGTGCCTGTGTGTGAAATTTTTGTGGCAGGAGGTGCGCAATCTCCAACCACACATCTCCTGAGATGACATTGTTAAATACCAGTGGCAAGTGAAGTGTATGTACAGGACAACTGGAAACAAATGCTGAAATAAGCGGAGAGCACATACAGCGCTTAGAATTCCCAAATGGTCACCACTAACCAGAGTCAACATTGCTTAACTTTGGAGGCAGATTTAGACAAGGTTGGTTTATAGTGTGCAGAATCCAACTTTCCAAGAAGAGGCATTCTAAATTGGAATAAAAATTAACATTATCTCAGTCTAGAAGGATTTCTTCTTCACTGACCGAGGACAGAAAAGAAAGATAAAGAGTAGTATTAAAACTTTGAATTATTTATTTGCTAAAAAATATAACAAAGAACAAGGTCATCAAAAGTGTGGGAAAGTGGAGATCGTTGGTCATCCTCTATCTTACACTATTTATTTTACTCTTAGCCAGAATCATTTCACTCACCACAATACAACTCCTATTCAAAATAGTGTCAATATGTTGAATATAGAAAATATTTTTCAATATTAATGTTTCTAATGATAAAAAATATTTTTTCTAAAATTGTTAAAAATTGTAAATTGTCTGTCAATAATAAATTTATTCAGTGTTAGAAATCCAATCAATAACACTTCATACAAAAATATCTGCCTGTCTCTCCCACTTCTTCCAAAAAAGTCATTGGGGTTTAAGAAAAAAAAAACTTATCGGTTTTGGGTTAAATTTTCCAGTATCCCTTATAACATTACTATGAATGCATAAGTTTCTATCACATGAAAAGAATTTATGATTTATGTACGAGTTTCCCTGATGTGTATTTTGTATATAAATTATTGGTGAGATACAAATAAAAAAAAAACGAACATATCCATTATTTATAGATTTTTTTACACCGCAAAATTAATAAAGAGAAAGAAAAAAAACTGACGTAAACAAATTGTTCGTTGATTTTTTTAAAAATAAATTTGGTATATTTATATTTTAAACTCATTGTTCTCTTTGCAATAAGTAAAGTTCCAAATATTGGAACATTTCTATATAAACAAACTTAACTCGACACCATTTAAAGAACTCTTTCAGTGAGGGTGGTGGGGGGCTATAATACTCGTCTGCTGTAGCTGTTTTTTTGTTGTTGGAATTAGTAATTGTATCGGAATTGGGAAAAAATTTTGGAATCGTCCCATCACTAATATATATATAACAGAACGTTAGAACTGTTTTTGGGTTAAAATCAATTTTTTATTACATTGTAATAGGGAAAAAAGATGTTTTAATACTTTTTTGTCTTGAATGATACAAAAAAAAAATGACACCATGAACAAAATAAACTACTTTCAATTCTTTCTTTTAATTATTCTAGCATATATAAGCATTACAAATGTGTTTTTTTTCAGATTACATGTGTAGTACTACTAAATTTTAACTCGAAATGATTCTTAACAAGTGAAGCATGCATGGTCCCCCGTGAGTGTACAATGAACGAGGCATAAAAAAAAAAATGACTAAGTTCAGCATTTGCCCCCCTCTCCCATTTAGCCCTAAAAGTCCCCATAGCTGGTGCTACCAGATCAGGCTGTCTTTTGGCTTCCTGAGACAAAATGCACCTACATTGAATTCCTGTTTTTGTTTTCTATCCTCTTTTGTAAAACTTAAATATGTTCTGCAAAAACAAAAACAACAGCCCCTCCCCCTCCCCCCCCATTTCCTTACTTCGTCCTGTCGGTGGGGCTTTAGAATACATCATCTGCCCCCTCCCTGCAGAGAGTAAAAGTCCCTTAATGGGGCCACCTGTTTGCCGTGGGTGGCAACCCGTGACACCGTGAAACGGGATCCTGGTGGTTGAGGGTTGCGGAGGATAGAAATGATTTCCTCCCCTTCCCAACACGTCACTTTGGCCCTTACTTTGACTAGACAGGTGGTCAGAGAGGTCCGCTCCGATCAATCGGCTGGTCAAGCTTAGCCTTAAATCAGACAAACATAACAAAAAAACTAGCTCATGCTCCCCACATTAGACAATAAACTGATTTAGTAAGTGGTGGCTGAAGGGTCAATCAACTTGCTGAGTACGGACGAAACATGGCCGGAAAACCAACATTCCTTCCAAAAATAAGGCTCTTGGAGGGGATGAAGGAAACACAGGTGCTGGAATCCAACAGTAAGAAGAGTATACTTCTGCTGTATCCCTATCGTGTTAGGGCGAATGGCCCCCCCCCCCAACACTTCCCACATAGGGCTCCGAGGCGGGTGGGGAGCAGAAGAAGTGAAAAATAACCTAAAATAGAAATGAAAAAAAAGAAAAAGCCCCCCCCCCCCCAAAAAAAAAAAGATATCATGCGGTAATATCAGATATTTCCAGTTCAGAGGAAGAAGAACCACAAAATCAACACTTTCCAAGATTTATTATTCTGGAAGCTGAAAATGACAACCTCCTGACAAGACTGTCCGTATTCTTGATACAGAAAGAAATCGCTGCAAGAATATCACCCACAGCAGTTGAGAATTTAAGAAATGGAACAATTCTAGTAGAAGTGAATAAAAAAACAGATGATAATATCCTTCTAAAAATGGAAAAATTCCATAATAAAAAGATCAAAGCATATCCCCACAGTAGAATGAATTCATCAAAGGGTGTTATAAGAAGCAAAGAACTATCATATTGTTCAATTGATGAAATAAAAACCGAACTAAAATCCCAAGGACTAACAGACATAAAAAGAATATCCATTAAAAAAAAAAAGGAAACCCAATTTTAACTAACACCTATATCATAACATTTAACACACCAAAGGCCCCAACAGAAATAAAAATTGGTTATGCAATTGTAAAAGTTGAACTATTTATACCAAACCCCCTTAGATGTCAAAAATGCCAAAAATTCGGGCACCACGAGGATGTATGCTACGATCAACCTGTATGTAGCAAATGTAACCAAAGAAACCCAGACCACAATTCAAACGAGTGTACAAACAAATGCAAATGTGCAAACGTTGGAGAAGACCACCCAGCCTATGCAAGGAGCTGTGACATATGGAAAAAAGAAAAAGAAATTGTAACAGTAAAACAAAAACAAAATATATCATTCCTCGAAGCAAGGAAAATTGTAGACAGATATATGACTGAGAAAAGTTATGCATAAATTACCAAAAAGGAAATTACAGAAAAAAAAAGATAAATACGATATACTTGTTGAAAAATTAAGAAAACTCTGACCAAACGACTAGCCAAAATTCATAACTGATATAAAACCAATAATTACAGATACCACAAAAACGAACACATACCCTGAAATAAACAAAAAAAAAAAACAACAAAAAAAAAAAAAGCAACACCAAATCAGATAAAATCTGCACAAATCCCTAGCACATCCAGAATCAAAGAATTACCAATACAAGAAAGAATTAACAAAAAAGAGAATGAAACAAAGCAAGAACTAAAACTTTCCTACAGAAGATCATGATCACAAACAAAAACAAATAAAAGCCCTAGCTCATGATCCAAAGATAAAGACAAACAAAAAAACACTATGCCTCCAGGACTTGAAAGCCAGGAAGTCATGGAGATCGAGGAATCCAACAACCCAAAACAAGAGAAATAAAATATAAACCATGGCTAACAAAATCCTACAATGGAACATAAGAGGATTAAAAATTAATATCGAAGAAATACAAATACTCCTCAAATCCCTATGTCCTGCAATAATCTGCCTACAGGAAACACACCTAAAAGATGACAAAATCAACATAAAACGTTACTCAATAAACAACTACATAAACAAATTATCCAACAAAGCCACTGGTGGATCATCAATACTGATAAACGAAAACATTCCACACAGCACAGTGAAAACAAATATGCAAGCTATTGCAATAACCGCAACACTACACAAAACAGTAACCCTGTGTTCACTCTATATACCACCAAATGAAGCAATAAACGAAACAGAATTAAACAATATAATCAAACAACTACCTAAACCATTTTTACTACTGGGAGACTTCAATAGTCACAATGCATGGTGGGGCAGTAAAAAAAAAACAAAAAAAAAACGACCTATGTCTACTAAATAACAAAGAGAATACATACATACATGTACCTGGCAACAGGAACCCTATGCGCAATAGATATAACCCTATGTGACCCAACTATATACATGGATTATAGCTGGAGGACACATAAGGATACATGCGGAAGTGACCACTTCCCAATTATATTAGAAAACGAAAACCCTAAATTAGAAGACAAAACACCTCGCTGGAATGTATCAAAAGCAAATTGGGAAAAATTCCAAAATGCATGTCAACACAGATTAATACCTGAAGCGAACCCTAACTCAGAACACATCACATATTTCAGCAATACCTTACTCACAATAGCTGAGGAGAACATACCAAAAAGCTCCACTTCTACAAACTATAACAAACCCTGGTTCAATAAAGAATGCAAATAAGCCATAAGAACCAGACGTGAAAACTTAAGAAAATTCAAAAACAGTCCAACGAAAGAAAATTTGGACATATATAAAAACAGCAAGGCAAAAACACAAAAAACTATCAAAGAATCAAAATGGAACACATGGAAAGACTATGTAAAAAAAATTAATCAAAACACAAAGCACAAAAAGTATGTGAGATGGTCAGAAAAATAGCAGGAAAAAATACAAAGAATCCTACTAAACACCTTATATGCGACAACACGAAGATTACCGCCAAACAAAATATCGCAAATAAATTAGCAGAATAATTCTCAGTGAACTCATCATCAAAAAAACAAAATAAAAAATTCTAAGCTATATCAAAAAATGAAGAAAATTACAACCAATTACTCAATAGCGCAGAACTAGAGGAGGCAATAAACAAATCTCATGATACAGCAGTCGGCCCTGATGAGATCCATTACCAATTTCTTAAAAAACTACCAAAACCATCACTGGACTACTTACTACAAATTTACAATGAAATATGGATAAATAACAGAATCCCAAAAAACTGGAAGCAGGCAATAGTAATCCCAATACCCAAACCAAAAAAAGATCATACAAACCCAACTAACTACCGACCCATTGCACTCACTAGTTGTTTGTGCAAAACATTCGAGGGAATGATTAATGAAAGATTAAATTGGTACTTGAAAAGCAAAAATCTGATTACAGAAAGTCAGTCGGGTTTCAGGAAAAATAGAAGCCCCACCGACCACTTAATAAAACTGGAAACACGCATAAGAGAAGCATTTGCAAAAAAGGAACATCTAATAGCAATTTTTTTTGACATGCAAAAAGCGTATGACACTGCTTGGAAATACAGAATCCAAAAAGACCTGTATGAACTAGGACTTAGGGGCAGAATGCCAGAAATTTCTTAACAAATAGAACCTTCCAAGTACGGATGGACAACATTTTTTCAGTCCAAAAAGATCAAGAAATGAGTGTCCCCCAAAGCAGTATCCTATCTGTCACCCTCTTCAGCATTAAAATAAACAATATCATAAAAAACATAGACCCAGGAATTGAAAACGCCCTATATGTGAATGACCTACTTATATGCTACCAATCTAAATCTATACAAACAGCTGAACGCAAACTACTACTCTGCCTGAATAAAATAAACAAATGGACTATAGAAAACGAATTTACATTCTCAGAAGAGAAAACTAAATGTATCCATTTCTACAAATTACGAAAATTCCACCACGACCCCAACCTGAAACTGGATAACAAGAACATCCCACTCATCGACCAACATAAATATTTAGGTATTATATTCGATAAAAAATTAACTTTTATACCACATATAAAATATTTAAAAACAAAATGCCAAAAGACAATGCAATTGATCAAAGTCCTAGCACACACCGATTGGGGTGCAGACAGTCACATTATTGAAACTATACCAAACTCTAATTAGATCTAAAATGGATTACGAATGCTTCATATATGGAGCAGCAAGGAAGTTCTACATAAAAGAACTAAATACAATTCATCATCAAGGATTAAGATTGACCTTGGGAGCATTTAGAACTTCTCCAGTAGAAAGCCTCTACATAGAGGCTCATGAGCCTCCACTGATACTAAGACGATAGAATTTAGCGCTACAATGTTACTTAAAGCTAGCATCATGTCCAGCAAATCCAGCATACCAATGTACCCTTCATCCACAATACACACACCTCTTCAACAGGAAAGAAAATATCATCAAACCCTTTAGCCTCCACATAAAAATCCTCACAGAAGCCCAAATAGACATAACAAAAATACATAAATATATCAAATCAAAAACTCCACCCTGGATGACCAAACAAACCACACATAATATTAAAATTAAATAAATATCCCAAAACGAAAACCCACCCATCAATCTTCCATGAAGAACTACTTAATATCTAGAATACATATAAAGAATACACACAAATCTATACTGACGGATCAAAAGATGGAGACAAAGTAAAATGCGCAGCCATCCACAAAAAAATAAAACTAAAGAAAAGACTCCCAAACGAATCTTCTATTTTCAGCGCAGAAGCAACAGCCATAGATTTGGCACTACATATAATAATCAACGACGACCATCAAAAATATCTCATATTTACAGACTCGCTCTTGATACTCATATCACTAAAAGAAAAAAAAATGATAAATCCACTCGTTACAAAGCTGCTAAACAAAATAGATGCCATAACCATGGAAAAAAATATTATCTTTTGCTAGATACCAAGCCATATCGGCATCTATATGAATGAACAAGCAGATAAGGCAGCAAAGGAAACTCTGCAACAAAACCACATCAGTGGAAAAATCCTCCATACAGACCTAAAGACTAAAATAAACACATATTTGAAGAGAAAATGGCAAGAAAACTGGAGCTCATGTACAGAAAACAAATTATTCCAAATAACACCAAATATTGGAACAAGAAACACAAGAAAGTTAACAAGAAAGGAAGCGGTAGTAATGACCAGACTGGAAATAGGTCACACTCACATCACCCACTCACATTTACTAAAAGGGGAGGAGACACCTATCTGTATAACGTGTCAAGAACCCTACACAGTACATTGTATACTGACGAACTGCATTGACCTTGAACAAATCCGAACAAAGTATTACCAAGAAAACAATCTAAAAACAATATTAAACATTAAACGATCCCCAAAAAATGATCAATTTTCTGAAAGAGATTAAAATATACACTAAAATATAAGGAAAGATTCCCCCCTCCCCCAAAAAAAAACATTAAGAAGAACAAACCAATATATAATACATCATAACTAACGTTTCGGCATTAAATGACCCCAAAGTGGTTGATATGCTGTAAAACAAAATAAACAAATCCCCAGAGGACGTCAAATCTTGGGGAAAATGAGCAAACAGTGCAGTTTTAGGCCTTAACATGTCTAAATTTGAGTTCTGCACCATGCAAAAAGAAGAAATGACTAAGTCCATCATGTGTCTCCCCCACCATTTAGCTCCAAAAGTCCCCAAGGCCTTAACATATTTAAATTTTAGTTCAGCACCATGCAAAACTGCTAAATAGATATACACAGAAAATTTTGGACAAATATGATAAAAAAGTCCCAAAAATGGAGTGTTTTTATTAGCCCTTAAAAAGCCCCAAGAGACCCAAGAGTTATCGTGAAGTATCAAAAAGCAAAATTATATAGAAATCAGTTAGTTACAACTTTTCAAAAAGTTTTATAAAACTCCAAGGCATCATTTATTTTTAATGAGTAAAAAAGTGTCAATTTTAGCCATTTTAACCCGAAAGGCACCTCTAGGAGGGCAACCGGTGTTTTCCCAGAAAATCTGTTCTGTTACTTTTTTACTCATATCATGTTTAATGTTTGTGCAAAATTTTTAAAAATTCCACGGCATAGTTATTGAGAAGTGTGGACAGACAAACGAACGAGGGTGAATTTACAGGTCCACCCTCCTTTTGTTGGGGGACCAATAATATATATATAAAGCAACATATAAGCATTTTTATTGCCTATACACAATTTTTTTTTTCTGTTTAGACAATCGATCTCAACATTTGCTTCCAAACTTGAACAAAAATGAAGAAAATTGATCAAAAATTGTTTTTTAAAAAGAGTTAAAAAGATTAAATTTGTGAGAGCAGGGCAATTTTCAAAAGTCAATGAAAGTGTATCCACTTCACATAACATAAGAAGTTGATATATAGGATTTCCTCAGGGATATTTTTAATTTATTTTCTAAACTGGAAATAATTTTTATATCTAAAAAATATTAGCAGGAAGACTTATCCAGGTGGCAAGATATTACCAGATGGAGGGTGGCTTAGAGAAAAAGTAATTTAAAATACAATTGTTTTCTATTATTAATGTTACTGTTATTGTTAATGTTGCTGATAATAATAACTAGACTATCTGTGACCCGTTGAGTCAGTATATGTTATATCTAGCTATGGAATAATTAGCGTACAGAATTAATGTATAAGTGTTATACTTATGACAGAAAGGAAATATTTTTTTTAATCACGTAAATTAATCAAGTAATCTTTTGTTTGTTTAGGTTTTGTTTTTTACATAAAACAAATATTTTTGCAAAAATACATTAAGATGAAAAAACATTATAGATAGATAGATATTGATCACTCTGAGTTGTTTCAACATTAAACTTAATTATACTCCCAGCATATGTGTATGTGATTATCTTCACTCGCTTTCAACTTGAAATAGTTAAATATAAACGATTTCTCTTACAAGGAGCAATTGTTTTTGTAAAAAATGATTTAAGTAAAACGCAAATAGATCACTTTAGCAAAATAACCTCATTAACACTTAATCTTGTGTGGCTTTTGACCTGGATAAACGGTAACTCATTTTATATCATAATGGCCCTTTTTAATTTTAATATAAAAGCAGTAGATTTTTCATATTTTATTTCAATAAAAATTAAGCTGTATATATTATTTTTTAATTGGAATTCACTATTGAGAATTAATAAAAAATTAGGCTTGTTATACAAAATCTGAACTGATCAGTTTTATAATTTGTTTTTCAATTAATAAATTAACAAATAAAGCATGATACCATAACTATTAGATTATATTAAAGCTATAAACTTCAATATAACCTCCAAATAAAAACTATTTCTTTTAAAAGAAGCAGTTTTTTTAAATTTTTATTGTAAAAATAATTTAAGTAAAATGTAAATGGGTCACAAATGTTTAGCAAAATAACTCATTAACCCTTAACCTTGTGTAGCTTTTAGCCTAGATAAGCGTGGACTCATTTTATATTATAACATCCATTTTGTGTTACATAAATGATTAAGATATTAATTAAAATTGATTATACATTTTTATTTATATACTGTTTTATTGAATACGCAACAAAAATTGAATCTTTTTTTCAATGATTATAGAGTGTTATTATTAGGGCAGTAGCAATAGAATATTCTTTTCATTCTCAAGTGTATATCCGACACAGTAAGACAACCGAGAACCCCATCAGTCTATATAAAAACATAAGATATTTACGGATATATACTCAAGAGTCAAAGCAATGAAAAGAATAAGCTGTTGTCACAGCCCTAGTTATTATATAATATTCTTCCCACGCATGCAATATTTCAATAAAAATTAAGATCCTTCTGCAGAATCTGAACCAAACACAATTTTATTTGTTTTTTCAATGATGGTACCAGTTTTTGTTTTTTTTTAAAGTGGAAGAAAAATGCTAGCCAACATGTTTTTTTGTTTTTTTATTATTACTTTCACGATATATGTTAAAAAAAACGTATATCATAAAAATAATTAAAAAAAAAAACAACCAAATTTAATTATTAGTCAAATACTTGCAGTTGTTTTTGTTTAAACAAAAAACACTATTTAAATCCAAATAATTCGTTTGGAAACAATGCCATCATCAGTTGTTTTCTTTCTTTCTTTGTTTTATTATAAGAAATAGGTTAAAAAACGAATTTTTTTTAAACCAGAACTCACAAATCAGAAAGACAGTTTCTATTGTCACAATAAGTTTTATATCATAATTAGTGTTGGGACGATTAATCGGAATCAAGAATCGAAAAAATCATAACTGTCTAGGGTATCGGAATCGAAAAATTTTGTGCCTATTTACTGATGCCAAAAACGATTCCTTTAATTATCTTTTCTAATTTGATTTTGGTTTAAGAAAAAATTTAATTGCTGGTAGTAATAATAAAATAAGTATTTATTGATTTTAAACTTCCAGTTTTACTAAAATCTATAGATCTCCCCCACCCCCTCCCTCACGTTTGAGAAAATATATACACATTTAAGATGTGTTTTTATAGTAATCGGGACAAAATACCAATTTTATAGTTTAGAGATTTATAAAGATCGGAATCTGTAATTGTATCGGAATTGGGAATTTAGTATGAAATCAGGAAAAATAATGGAATCGTCCTACCACTAATTATAGTAGATAAATATTGTTGATCTGGTGTATGCCTTGAATAGTAGCAGTGACTTTCAATATCCAACTTAAGACAGGGTAACCATGAAATAATTAAGCAGATGATTTTTTTAAATTGGACATCGCAAACCGGAAAGATAGTTTCATCATCTTAAGCAAGCTAGCTGATCTGAGTTTTATATTATAATAGATAGATAATGTTTTGTGATAATTTTCTAATAGATTTCTCTTATGTAAGATTCTTTTTAATTTTATCACTTTATATCCCCTTCCAGTACAAAAAAAAAGCCAGACATGAATTTGTTTAATATACAAGGGTTATTCCAAAAGTAAAGCCTCCTATTTTTTAACTCAAAAAATTGAAGAACTATGAAGACAGGAGTAGTACCATAAAAACAAACAACCTTTTGTACTCCAGAATTTATTTTTCTATATAGTCACTACCATTCTCAATGCACTTTTGCCAGGAATTCAATGATGCATCTCTGCTTCTGACACACATCCATGACAGGAGGTTTTTTTTTTTTTTTGTTTTTTGTTTTTTTTAGAGTCTCATATCATCAATATTTGCAACAGGGAGATGAAATTTTCAGGCCATGAATGCATAAGTTCAGTTATCATAACAATGCAATTTGCAATCTCCCTCTGATCCATTCGGGTGGAATAAAAAAAATAGCAAGCATTACTTTTGGAACACCACTCATATTTTTCTTTCAGTGTATTCAATATCTTTTTTTTGTTGTTTTGTTTTTATAAAAAATAAAAAAAAAATTTCTCTTTTTTTTTTTTTTTTTTTTTTTTTTTTTTTTCTAGAAAGCCGATTCAAATTTTTCAAAAGATTTTCAAGAAAGTTCTGATGCTGGAATTTGTATCACATTTGCAACCAGGATTGCTGAAAAGAATCGAGAGCCAGAGTTCCAGCTGTAAAAATGGAATGCACATAAACATGGGAAAAATATTTTCTTGACAACGGCTATATTTCTTTTTTTTTGTTTATCCTCTATTAATATGTATCGTCACATAATGTCTTTCATGTAATATCAGCATTTGTTTTTGTATATATATACATTCATTTCACATCATAGAACTGGAATCATTTTAAAACGATATTCATCCTAAAATAAAGTTGATCTGCTATTTAAAAAATATATATTCTATACATTCAATACAGAGGTAGAATTTGGTTGGCTTGAATTGGTTTGTACAACAAGTTCTTAAAGCTTCATAATAGCAAAATGCAGAAGATTCTGTGCAGCTTAATTCCCATATATATTTTCATAACTTTGTATATATGTAGGATGAGTTCAGGCTTATTACTCGGTAATGAGTCGATATATATTTATTCCAATAGTACTCGATACTAAAGTAGTTATTAGCAGTACTGGTGCATATAAATTGTTTTGTTTTTATTTTTTTTACTTATTTCAACAAATCAAGATTTCTGTCTATGCAACCTCCTCAGAACTACTACCTTATTCCATAATTAAAAAACACAGTCATATATATGTGTGTGTGTGTGTGTGTGTATTTATTTAGATACTTTTTTTATTTATAAAAACATTTCTGGCTACATGTGTGTGTACATGTTTCAGCTGAAACTTAGATAAGGCAAAACTAGGAAACTGAATATAGACTACAACAAGTCCAAAACTGCATCTAGAATATCCGTCCTGGATTACGGTTCATGGAGGTGTTAATCATGCTTGGTTTATATGTCTTGTGCCACATGTGGTTGTATGGTATGGGTTATAAGAAAAACGTTGGCACTTTCGAAGCATTGTTTTCTATTTAAATTATAGAAATTAGAAGGCCATTTTTTTTTTTTTTTTTAAATTATTTTCTTCTTCAAAATAAACTTCTATAACATATATATATATATATATATATATATATATATATATATACATGTGTGTGTGTTTGTATCGGTTTTATACAAATTTGGTTGATTCTGTACTCAAATTTGTATAATATGGAATTACACAATCCATGCTCTTATTTCATTATTTCAAAACTTTGCCTTAATTCCTTCATGATACATTATTTATATATATATATATATATGATTTGTAAAATGAATAAAACTTAAATATAATAGCAAAGCATATACAAACGAACAACAATTTTGTTATATTCCAAAGTTTAAGCTTTTATTAATCTTACAAATCATTTTTTTCCAAAATATTTTTGAAAAAATTGATTGATAAGATGAATAAAAGCTTGGACTTTTAAATAAACCAAAATTGTTGTTCATTTGTATACGCTCTGTTGTTATATTTAGAAACATAGAGCTTCCATTAAAAAAGGATTGCTATACACAAAAAGTAGAAAACAATCACAAAAATGCACATTTTCACAAAACCTATACATTAAAAAAAGCTCAAGTTTACAAATTGAATAATTCTGTAAACTTAAAATGAGTATAAATAACATTACTATATTTAGAGGACAATCCTAGCCAGATGAAAAGGCTCAATATTTAAAATAGAGCATTGATATGAGAAATTCAATTTAAACTCTATAAACTAGAATTTACAATGCGTTAAAAACAGCATCAAGTTGAAAACTTGCATTCCTTGTCAAATAATAAATTGTTGTAAATTCTAATTTACAGAGTTTAAATTGAATTTCTTATATATATATGGTGGTTCTTTATGTATTACATAGTTTAAAAATTTGAATTTTATTCTCACTTATGTAGGAAAATGATGTCATGTAAATGGATTCCATTTTCAGCTTTGCAAACACAAAACTCTTTATAATGCATTTTTCATGATGATTCTTAGCATTTGAAGCTGTATGAAATGAATTTCCTCCTGTATGTTTCCTTAAAGATCTTGAAACATCACAGCATTTGCATAGCGCCTTTAGCCATATGTACGGATGCACCATCTTGCTGCCACCAACACCCTGCCTTATTTGCTATCTCAGGCAGAACCAAATTTACTAGCATTTCTCTATATCACTCACCAGTTACAGTAAATGCATTTTCATTTGCATCCTCAAAGAAGAACGGTCTAATAATCCTTTCTGAGGTTACTCCACACCATACTGTAACTTTGCGTGCGTGCAATTCACTCACATGAACGATGCGTGAATTTTCAGTATCCTAAAATCTCATTCTATTTTTTCACATTCTGCTGAAATTCACGTACTTCATCTCTCATGATCAAATTGTGAATGAAGTTGATATTTTTCCTTGCAATTTCCTGAAATTTGACAGCGTAAGTTAGCCGCTGTTGCAAGTCTTATAGTTGTAGAGATTACACTAATTAAATCTTGTAGGGATATATGTTCAAGTTTTTTTGAATGCACTGCAACAACAATCTCTGTGAGATTGCAAGTTCTTGAGAACGTTTGGTTGGTTCATCTTCAATGCTACGCCACACATTTTCAGTATTTTCAGACGTACGTACTGAACAGCCTCGTCCAGGTTGAAACCTATCATCAGTAGAACTATGTTTTCAAAAACACTTCACCAAGTTAATTATTGTAGACTTAGTAGGAGGATGCCTAACATTGAAATGCCACATGAAATATCTCTGTTCTAATAATTGAGCACCAGTTTCTTTCTTCCATTGTGAATTTATTCATATTTAAATAGCCCAATTTTTTTTTTAATTAATTAATTTTGATTTTTCTTTTCTAAATTATAAAATTTCATTTAAAAATGGTAGTAGCAGTGTGTGTGTGTATATATATATATATATATATATATATATATATGTGTATATATATATATATATATATAATTGTTAATCAACATTCCAAAATGAAAAAATATATTTAATTCCCACTCATAATATTTTATTCATAATTTTACATGAAGTATGTCTTACAAATGTTTTGTTGAATAATGGAAGCCCACCAAACAATTCATCAGATACACACATACACATATATATATAAAACTGTGTTTTTTCAACAAAAATTGCTGGATTTCTTTATATTTGGAAATAAAAAAAATATATGCGTAGCCTGAAAAAACATAAAAGCATATCAATTCTAATTGTTAATATAATTTGAATATCGCGAACAGACTTGTTTTTTTTTTATTTTATCCAAAAATTTTTATCTTGATAACAAATATGCAATTCTTATAAATAATTAGACACCTAATACCTATTTGAGTTTTCCCTTATTTCATTTGTTATTCTTTAACCATAAACAATGCATTAACAGTATCTTTAATAATGCTCTCACGTTTTCACATGCCCAGAGGCTTCACGTGAAAATATACTTTTGAATTGAAAAGAGAATTTCTCTTTTTTTTCCCCAGTGAAAACCAGATTTTTATCAGTCTGTAAAAATGTATATTTTTTCAAGTAAAATATTTATATTTATCAAAAATACCCACATTGAAGTTCAACTATGGACATATTCCTTGCATTTAATGGAAATAAGAGTATAAGCGATGCATATAAGTTGAAGACTATAAACAAATATGAAAGAGGAATTCTCGTTGCAGTTTTCATAATCAATTGTATACGTACGTAAAGCATTTAGACACATGAAAACGTGAAAAAGAAATAAATATAAACAATGAAAACAGTAACTAAATGCAATAAAATGAAAATTATTATTTACATAATATTTTAGTGAAGCATGTTGATTGCTTCTAATTCGTTTTGATAATAGAAAAATGTTACAACTCTAATGGGCATTTCTTTTCACTCCTCATAAAAGCATAAGTTTATAATGTGATCACATATTATATAGCCAACTTCTTGTTCATTTTAAAACGAAGCATAAGAAACATTTTGGAATCTGGAACAAAAAAATTTTAAGAAAATTTTTCAGATTCCAAATTGTTTAACCTCTTGGCCATTAGTTCAAGCTATCACTATGTAAAAAAAACAAAAAACTTTCCTTCCTTCCTGTGTCTAGTGTCAAGTGTAATTTCTGCGAACAGGGCTTCTTTGCAAGGGATTCTCATTTGTGGAACACGTTACCATAGAACTGCTTCCCTGCTGATTACAACTTGGTCATCTTCAAATCCAATGTCAACAAATTCTGTTTTGACAAACGTCTAGGTTTAACCTTTACTACTGACCAGAAATGGAGCACTGTAAAATAAGGTTGCGTCATTTTACCGCTCCAGAAGGTATCTAATTCCCGATGCAATCCCCTACCTGTATAAGAGCCAGATACGTCTTAAAATGGAGTACTGTTGCCATATCTGGTGGTGAGCTGCTTGGAGCACCTTATCCCGCCTTAACAAAGTTCAAAACTGGCTTCAAAACCTAGTAGGTGATGCTTTTTACTTCCTTGCAACCTCTTTCCCACAGAAGAGATGTTGCGAGCCTGTCTCTACTCTATCGTTATTTTCATGGCAAGTGCTCATCTGAACTTCAATCTATGGCCCCCACCGCCTTGCCAAATTTTCACACACAAAAAAAAAGACACTAGTCTAGCTACAACAACTATCAACAATTTCCCCACACACACTATCTGTGCTTAACTCTAAACACAAATTCCATTAGCAAAGCTTCTTTCTTAGAACTGCCTGCCTGTGGAACTCTGTTTTTCTCTGACCTGCTTTCCAGCTGACTACAATATAGTCATCTTCAAGTCCATTGTGCACAAGTTCTTGTTGAGCCATCGCCAAATAATACATTTCTACTCCATTTCCACCACTAACTATCAATACACTATTGTCTCAGTGACCACCATACACTCATTTAACCCTTACCCTCAAGTGGCTTTCTGGCCTTGATAAGTGTTGACTCCTATGTAAAAAAAGTGTTGACCCTTATGTAAAAAAAAAAAAAAAATTCTTATAAACCGATCTATAAGTAATCAAGTGCAATTCATTCCATTAATCAATGTTAGTACTCTCATAATGATCCTCATTTTTCGACCGACAATCATTCTGTCACACTAACTCTTATCCTCTAGTGGCTCTTGGCCTTCGTAAATAGTAAAAAAAAAAAAAAAAAATTTTTTTCGAGAAACTTTTTCAGATTCCAAGTTGTTTTTATTGGTTATTTAGTTTCAAAGTATCACTTTGTGCATGTATACAGAGTGTCTAAAAAAAATTTGACATTATTTTACATGCCAATAATTTTGACAAATTTTATTCAAATCACCTTGAATTCTTGCAGTATATATAGAAACGGATCCAAATTTTATATTTAGTATTTTCTACCCCAACTGGAAAAGACTAGTGGTTTTTGGGCCTCGATTAGTGTTGATTCCTTTGTAAAAAAAAAAAAAAAAATTCTTTTAAACCGACCTATAATTCATATTATTTGGATTCATTGGACTACTGTTCTCATCTTGAGTGTGATTTTCACGTTTTGGTCGATGTAACTTCCGACCTTCTTCAGGTGTATCTTGTCGAACTTAGGAATTTGGACAGAATTTCAAGTGGAACCCTTTCACGGGGGTAGCATGCTCTTATTCCATCAGCCATGACTGGATAGAGGTCCTAAGTAATTCGCAATTGTATTTTTCGGTCGTCCACAATGAGAATTGAACCTTTAACCTTCAGGAGAATATCACTTTTACCATTGATTTTTCCAAGTACTTTAACCACTGCGCCACAGGTCCTTGTGGACAGTGTGGGCGAACAAAAAATACAATTGCGAATTACTTAGGATCTCTATCCAGTCATGGTTGATGGAACAAAAGCACGCTACCTCCATGAAGTAAATAAACAGTCCCGCTTGAAATTCTGTCCAAATTCCCGAGTTCGACAGAAACATTCCTGAGTTCGACAAAATACACCTGAAGAAGGTCGGAGGTTGCATCGACTGAAACATTGTGAAAATCACACTCAAGATGAGAACAGCAATCCGATGAATCCAAATAATATGAATAACCAATCCTAATCACAAAAATTCAGAAACGTCATATCGAACTATAAGTAATAAAATGCAATTCATTCCATTAATTATCTTAATGCGAATGCTACATAAGTCAGTTGTGGTTGATATGAAAATAGTTTCTTTAATGAAATGACCATTGTAATCACTTGACCTATCCCCATGTGATTTCTTTTTATAGAGATATGTAGAAATAGTGGTCTGTCTCCTCCCACTCCTCTTCTTGCTAGTGTTAATGAACTTTTCATGTTTAACATCTAAACTGCTTTATTCCATTAAGCTAGATGTAGTAGTCTTCAAGATAATTCTTTTTAAAATGATATCAAAAATTTTTTTTTTTTTTTTTTTTTTTTTTTTTTTTTGACACCTCGTATACATGATGAACTTTTCTTCTGAAAAACGAGATACCAATGTTTGATTATTAGAGTGCTCCCCTCTTCCCAAGCTAAATTAGATAATAATGGATCATGCAAAGTGGAGAACAAGACCCACTCTCTCCACAAGGCAAGTAATTATGTACAAGCACACAGTGCACAGTGTGTCCCCATTTACTTGCCTCCTCATGAGAGCAAAGTGAGACACAAGATCATTTTTAATGTGGGGAAAATCTAACTCTTTAAAAAGGGAACTTTGGATTAGGACAAAAATTCAAGTTGCCATCTAGATAGAATTTCCCTTCAAAATGATGAAGTGTAATATCAGAACAGATACTACATTTTGCTCGTCACATATCGGAAACTAATCTGCTAGAAAGTGTGATATCAGAGTTTTCCTTCTAGACTAGTTGGCTATCGTTAGTCTAGTCTACCCTACTATTCAAACTTATGCACATGGTCATATTTATTTATTTTCTCTTTTAAAAGGGGTTCTCAGGTGAATATGAAACTCTCCACTGACAATTTATTTTGTCTTTGAAGTTTCAAAAAATTTGAGCTCATTTTAATTATTTTAAGACCGCCTAAAACAGATTTAATTTCACAAAATATAAACGTTTCTAAACTGAAACCTTTAATCATATAAAGTCTATTTTAACGTGGTATCGCATTATGTTTGTGATGCTGTTTTGCAGTGATTTGCAATAAAACCTTTTTACTTCAACTTTTTAGTATTAGTGCATCATTGCAGTTAATAATGAAGTCTCAAACCTTGAAGGCTTATTTTTAGCTGACATAACATACTGCACAAAGTATAATGTATGAACCTTTAGATTTTATACAGTTGAAGGTCCTAACAATTTTACTAATTTGTTTCTGCTAATAATTTTTCAAATTTGGTCATATTAAAAAAATTTTCTAATAGAGCTCTGACATATTTAAAAATTTCTTAGTGGCAGCACATCTCAGAAATTTACACATAAAAATACATTTATGAATTTATTTTTCAGAAAACAAAATTGAGTGCATTATGAATTAAAAAAACTATTTTTTATTTATTTTTTTTTTTGGTTTCCTAAATTTCTGTAACATGTTAATCAAAGAGAAATAATTATTAGCATCAGATTATGAAAAATAGGAAATGAAAAAAAAAAATGTTCAATATTTTTTAATTTAAAAAAAAAAACGTGAGCATGTGCATGAGCTCGCTTCTAGACCAATTTGAACAATTTTTTTTTCTAATTAGCTTAAAACCAGCCCAGATTACAAACATATTCAGAGATGTATTTGCTTATAGATTAGGATTTCCCTGACTAATAAGTTATTTTTATAAATGCATTGAGAATAATGATCATACATTAAAACGATTATCTTGTTATTCATTCATAGAAGCAATCTTGAACTAATTCAATTATTTTTTTATTCCCCAGCCCAAATAAAAAATCTTTTTCCCAGCCACAAAGTACAAGTATTTATTACTGTTTGAACTTAACAATACTAATAAAAAATAGTAATTGTAGACAAGTGAGTGTCAATATTTTATAAGTGCTGAGTCAAACAGTAGAGGTGGCTAATGAGACTATACAAACTCAGCTTTGCAAATGTTATATATAATACTGTCTTCATTTTATTGAGTACAAGCTGTCCTTACCAGGCATTCCCCGAATATAGAAATTTGTTGCTAATATTGAGAAGTAAAAATAAAAAATACTGCATTCTCTGTTGTTATTTAAAGTGGGCTTTCTTATTTTCTCAAGTATTATTATATTTATTTTTTCGCAACGTTCCACAAACCTCACGATGTCAGGCCTATGGGATGGTATCAAAGTGTAGTATCTGTTCTGCTCACATATTAAATTGTAATATAAATTTAAATGTACAAATCAAATAATCATATAGAATGATGCATTTTGAAAAAGATTATTGGATGCTGAAAACCTAGTATATATATATATATATATATATATATATAAAGAAATGGCTGCCAGTGATTAAAGTTAAATATTTTAATTGGTGAAAATTAAGTGCAAATCATAAACCAAAAAATATGGTTGAAAACCAATCCAAAAATATAGTATCAATATAACTACTACTACTACTACTACTAAAACTATTACTAATAATAATAATATAAAAAAAATGTTAGAGCCATAGAATAAAATTGAAATACACACACACACACAAAAGCATAAGTGAGATAAAAGGGAAGGTAATTACCTAATGTTCGGCCACTTATTATTTAATGAGAAATATGTTTTGCCATTACTTCTAAGTGCAGCAAATAGATTTTGGGTGTAATGTTCATTTAAATAACAAGAGTAATCTCATTGCATAATCATCTCTGTTGATGATTTAATGAAAATGAATGCTGAATCTCTTTTAGTGTTTATTACTGAAAAACATTTTGGATTGAATAGAATATGTAATTGATGTAATCGATTAGAATTTTCCTGTAAAGAACAGATTGAAAATTTCTGTAATTCACTAGCTAGAATCCAATCTAAATTGGTCTGATGCAATATTATAGTTTTCTAAAATAAAGTAGTCCTCTCTCTCTCTCTCTATCTCTCTCTCTCTCTCTCTCTCTCTCATAAAAATATGATTATAGGATCCCTTAAACTAGGATTGAGCCTCTTTAAGGGAGTCATAATAAGCTGTCAATTTTAGAGTAATGTAATGTTCTGGCCTCTGCTATTGAGCATTATCTGACTATCTTTCTGTATTTGCCTCAACATTATATATTGAATTTAATACTCTTTTCTTTCCCATGATAATTCTTTGTAGCCAAGGGGTTGAATACCAGGCTGCAGAGTCAAAGGTGATTTTGTGACTGGGTTTGAATCCTTCAACCGGCAGTAATTATCATTTTTTTATACTGATGACTATATTAAGCATGAAATACTATAGTCTGTATGTAAAAATAATTAATATTTATATATTCCTTTAAAATATAGCGAGTACTAAATCCTGAACTGAAAAAAAAGACACAGTAGCAGTATGAAAAAATTAAAAATATTCTAGTTTTGAAAAAAAAAAAAATTAAATGGTAGCCATTTTGGAAATACAAATAATTGTTACTCATTCTGTTCCACACTTTGTGTTTGAGAACTGTGTGATCACTAGGGCTATGACAAGAGAATATTATTTTTGTTGTTTTGACTCTCGAGTATATATCCGACACAGTTAATTAATTGAGAACCACATCACTCTATCTAAAAACATAAGATATTAACTGATATATACTCGAGAATCTAAATAATGAAAAGAATATTCTCTTGTCATAGCCCTAGTGATCACTAATTCTTTCTGATCAGAAAGTTTGATTTGATGTTATATGTATATAATACTGTGAACCTCCACTGTAAAGTCTAAAATATTTGTATTTTGAAAATTTTTTGTAAATATTTCCAATGTTGATGCGTAATCACACAAAAAAAAAAAAAAAAAAACAAATAGAATTGCATTTTTATGTTTTCATTGACAGTGTGAATTTATTTTTTTTTTATTTTTCTTATTCAGATTCCTGTTTGAAAAAATGCATGAAATTCAGATGAAAAATATATATTTTTAAATAGTATGATACCATCTCTACACAATATGCTTTTCTTTATGCATTTGTTACCCCCAAAGTGTAAAAAAAAAAAGTTGATTTCAATAAATGATAATTAAATAGAAACTATATATTTATTATTTTAAAAAATTCCAGATTTGAAAGTGTTTTCTTCAAAGACTAATGTTAAATTTTTATTTTTTTTACCTTATTTTCCTCCTAGCTTGAAATGCTTGATAAAAATAAAATATTTTATTTCAAAAGAACATGTAGATATTTGAAGAGGATAATTAATATTGACTTACCATGATCCTTGGCTTTTGGGCCAGAATCAAAGTGTAATTGGAGATATTTTAAGTTTATAGAATAAATGTGGTATTATGATGATTGGGTTGATTCTATCTATTGTTGTGTGTCCACCTTATAGATAATAATGAACTCTTTCACTTACTATAAAGACTGAAAAATATGTCTCCTGGTCCATATTATTTGGATTCATTGCACTACTGTTCTCATCTTGAGTGTGATTTTCACAATGTTTCGGTTGATGTAACTTCCAATCTTCTGCAAGGACCCGTGGCGCAGTGGTTAGAGCACTTGGAAAAATCAATTGTAAAAAGTGACCTTCTCCTGAAGGTTGAAGGTTCAATCCTCAGTGTGGGCGACTGAAAAATACAATTGCGAATTACTTAGGACCAGTCATGGCTGACGCAACAAGCACATGCTACCCCCGTGAAGTAAATAAAGGGTTCCGCTCGAAATTCCATCCAAATTTCCGAGTTTGACAGAAACATTCCCGAGTTCGAAAGATACACCTGTAGAAGGTTGTAGGTTACCTCAACCGAAACATTGTGAAAATCCCACTCAAGATGAGAACAGTAGTCCGATGAATCCAAATAATATGAATAACCGATCCTCATCTCAAAAATTAAGAAATGTCTCCTGGTGTTAGCACACAAATCTTGTGTGACATATAACCAACCGCATTTTTGTATTTGCTTTTTCTGTTCAATATATTTTGTTTCCACTAATAACCAGGTTATGTCTTATGGGACCACAACAACACTGGATCTCATCCTCATCTCCAATGTTGTGCTCTCATAAGAGTCTGGAAGAAAGACACAACTTGGAAACAAAATATATTAAACAGAAAAGCAAAAGCAACAAATAAAAACATGGTTATACGTTAGAGTGCCACGATGCAAGACTGGTGCATGTGTGCTAACGCCGAGAGACATATTACCCTGGTCATTATAATGCGGAAGAGTTAACTATTATCCATAGTGGACACACAACACTATCCAAGTGTAGGATAAACAGAGGATGACTATCAACACCTCGCTCTCCACACTTTTGATGGTCATGTGCTTAATTTGTTAAATTTTACACTTTATAGCAAAGAAATAATTCAAAGTGTAGTATCTGTTGTGATGCTACACTTCATCTGTTCTATCCTTGGTTAGCAAAGAAAAAATCATAACTCAGCTCAACAGCAACAAAGTCAGTGTCAGATGGATTGTCAAGGACGTATCTTTAATTTGTACAAACACCTACTTGTATCAGCCCTCTTTTTTATCATTTTATACCAAAACACAATGTCTACTGTAAATGATTCGTTTTATATGATTACTTGAATGCAAGCAATTATTTTACCCATATTGACTGGAGGAGAGGGGCGTAGTGGGGTGAGAGGGTAATAAATTTTTCAACAGTATTAGTACATAATCAAATACAATAGAGCCAAAAGCATTGGAACTTGACATCACCGATTCCCTATTCCATGATAGTATCCATTGTGCCAATGAAATTTTTATTACATATTAAACTGATAAACTATAACTAATAAACATATGAAAAAAGTATTAATCAATCATATTCTTTGTCTCATTTAATTATGGTCCTGGATATGACCTAAAACTATATCCGATGGTGAGGCCCCACCTTGCGGGCCTTGGGGAGTGTGGAGCCACCTTTTAATTGCTATTGCTCCCAGGTCCACTCTGACCCGGAGTGGTAGTACCTGTTAGGGTCTCAACTATGGGTTAAATAGAATCTGACTTTAAAAAAAATATATACTCCATTAAAATCGTTCCTCAAAATAACTAGATTCGGCATTAAATAACCTGAAAAAGGTTGATATGCTGTAAAACAAAAACAACCAACCATTTAATTATATCATTGAAGCTGCAACAGGAGCGGTATAATAACTCACATAGTAAAGAAGAAAAGAAATAGAACTTCTACCACTCCTAATCCGTTTGGGTAAAAAAGTTAAGCAACGTTGAATCTGGTCAATATTAAAATGGGTGACCGTTTAATAATTCAAGGTGCTGTATATGCTCTCTGCTTAATTTGGGATTGTTTTCAGTCATCCTGGGTGTCTTCTTGTCACTGGAGTCAAACAATTCCGATTCAGGAGGGGTGTGATTAGGAATTGCACAACCCTTGCCTCACAATTATACGTACAGCTACCCTTACAGAGGATATCCATTGTCTCTTGAGACTAAATGGGGGTATTGAAAAAAGGAGCCCTTGTCTCCTGCAGAAACAACACTCTTCCTCCTGTCTTCATAAAGATTTGAAAAGAAATAATTTATTTATTCAAATATATAAAATATTAAAAAATAATCATTTGATATTATATTAGACTGTATGAATTTTGGAAATAAAAGCCTTATCTAAAAGGTAGCAAATGATTTTTTTTTTTTTTTTAAGTATTTTTGAGTGCCAAATTAATAATGTCATACCATGATCATATTCATGCAACTATTCATTAGCAATTTTTGTTTTTTTAAATTTTTAAAAGAATCCATTTTGTTTGTGTTTGTTGCTCTACAATGGAGTTGGAAAAGCTTGGATCGTTCAGACTACTATTCCATTCTTGGTTGTCATTCTTACAACGTTTCAGCCAATGTAACCTCCAACCTCCTTTAGGTGTATCTTGTCAAACTCGGGAATCCATCTGTAATTTTGAACAAAAGACTTTATTTAATCTACAGAGGTAGATTGTTCTCGTTCCATCAGCCATTTACCATAAGTGATTTACCTTTAATAAGTAGATATTTGTAAAAAGTACAAGTTATATCAAAATGAGGGGAGGGGGCGCAACCAAGAATGTTCCTTGGATCACTAATACTTGTAAATAACCATTGGTCTTAACTTTGGTGGATTTTGAAAAAGAACAAATAAAATAAATTTTGGTTAATGAAAGAGAAACGAGAATTTTCCTTGAAAAATGTTCTGGTGATTTTTTTTTTTTTTTTTTTTTTTTTTTTTTTTTTTTTTCTTGTTAATCATCCATGTAATGTTTTCTGAAAAACTGATGAACCAGTTTTGAGAAAATCGAAATACTAACAAGTGAAGACAAAAATCTGAGTCTTTAATTAAAATTTTAGTCTATATTAAAGCTGGGAAATCTGATATATTTTTAGGCTTCATTCATTTGTTCAGAATTACAGCGAAAAGTTTTATAGAAATTGAAACGTTGAACCTCTGTTTATATTTTGGAACATTTTATACCCATCAAAAATGCAAACTTTTGTATTCTTTTTATGATCTGCTACGATTTATTTTGATTTGATATAAAATAAATTGTATAAAGCATCATTCCTTTTCTTTCTCGTTGTCATTCTATTTTTATTGCTCTTTTTTTTTAATGATTGGTTTGTTTGTTTGTTTTATTAATGATTGTTTTGTTTGTTTTTTATTAATGATTGTTTTTTTGTTTTTTTTCATGATATCTTGTTTTACCAAAATAAAATCATTATCAGCAGCAGCATTGGTTTAACATCGATTTTTTTTTTTTTTTCATGCTAACATATGGTGAACGGTCTTGTAGGACTTGCGGATTTGTAAGAGTGTGAGTTGGTGTTCACAATTCATAATCGAAATCTATCAATTTTTAGGACCAAGGTTGCAGGTGCTGAAATTTGTTGAAGTAGGAAGGTATTTGCGGGACCGTTAAAGGTAAATTAAGTGAGATCGACAATCAATAAGTTTTCATCAAGACACATCCTCACATAAATAAGAATAAAAAATATAGAAATAACTTTGGAAAATAATGAAGAACTCGAAATCACTGTATTAGCACGAAATAAACAACATTTATTTACGTGTCAAGAATATTAGTTTAAATTGTTCCGACAGAAGTGTTTCCTTGTGTGGAGTGTTCGTAATGCAGGAATAGCAAAGTGTGGATTTTGTGAGAGTAGCACAAAGTTTGAAATTACTGATTTTTAAGTCCACATTGTCACGCATGTCTTGAAATTAATGTGATTATTTTTAGAGAATAACTGTCCTTAATCATGAGAGTGAAAGCGTGAGTTTGTGTCCATCTCATAAAGACAGTAGTTTGACATAAAATTGTTTTAAAAAGAAAGAATTAAATTCTCGTTCGATGCACTAACTTTCCATGATGAGAATTAGGTTAATGAGCTTGGAATGCAAATTCAAGATGGAGGATTTTAACGCCCTCTTTGTGACAGTTACTCTGGACATCCATTTTTTGGGAAAACAAGAGAAAAAGTGATTTTTTTGCAGGCATTCTCAGCAATGCTGTTTTACATCTAAATGGATGAAGTCTGGCATATGTGATGACCATGTGCAGCAGTGATGGTTACTTGTAGAACTGCATCCTGGACTGTTTGAATTTTGGCAGATAAATCTTTATATAGAGATGTTTTCGAATGTTCCAGCCAGTTTGCTGTATTTCTATGTGAGGAAACAGAATATAGTTCCTTTGTTCCGTGTGTGCGCTGGTCATATCATGACGTTATGTGCTAGTACGCTCTTCATACGCGTGGGCAGTGAAAACTGATTGCTATGAAAATGTTTCTGCCAGAGATTTGTTCCAGACGTATCTAGCGTTAGCTACAGGGTTTTAAAAACGGACTTCCAAACGAGCCTATCTATGCCAAGTTCTTCATTTATCATTATCTTTATGTTCATTCTTATCACTTTGTCCTGTTTTCCTTAGTCTTATCCTGCTCGTTCAATGCGATCATACCGTCAAATAGTTCCCCATTGCCGATGAACATGTTCCAGCTTTTGGTTCACTCAAACACGCCCCTCCCTCGATCGGCATCATTCGCTAAGAGTTTTCACACAGGCCATCATCAAAAAAAATTTTCTTTGAGAACAACCTGTGGTATTTCCTGGAATCTGAGTGACAACAAGTCTTCCCAGATATTATTATTATTATTATTTGCTATTCTCTTTTGCCTTCTCTCTCTTTGTTCTTTCAATTTTTCTTCTATTTCTTACCATTTTTCAAAGATACTTTTGCTTAAACTATTTCAAACTTATGTTTTTGAATTTTTTACATAAGGATTGATTATTCATATTATTTGGATTCTTCGGACTACTAAATAAGAATGGAAGTTACGTCATTCAAAATGTTTTGAAAATAACATATGGTGAATGGCTTTTAGAAATGGACTTCCAAACTAACCCATCTACAGCCAGTTCTTTATTTATCATTCTTTATTTCAAATCCATCTTTATTACTTTCTCCTGTTTTCCTTGGTCTTACCCTGTCAATTGATCCTGCTCGTTCAATGTGATCATACCACCAAAGTTTTCTGTTCTGCTCATATCTCCCTATATTGTCCACATTTAATCTTTCTCTGAAGTTATTAGATCTAAGCCTGTTTTTAAGAGATGTACATGAATAAAAACATTACTTTTTTTACTTGTTAAGGAGATACACATGGTTATCAAAAAAGAAAATTACAACAAAGGATAATAGCAATAGATGAAAGTCAGACGTTACACCAACCGAAAAGTGAGACATGCAATTTGGATATTTAAATACTTAAAAAAAAACTTTTAATTGTGATTTTCCATGTCTCACTGACTTTAGCAAATAAGGTGTAAACCATTATAATTATTTGCTAATATTTTCTCCTCTGAAGAGATGGTAGACATCGAAATCCTATAGGATAAGGAGTTATAATATTTCAAATGTATTCTTTGTCTTACATAGAATAATAAAAATCTTTTGATTTGAAATTTAACCATTTCACGTCGTAAATTTTAAAATTTATTGAATGACTAAAATTTTATTTATTTGCTCTATCTTGTATATCGAGCAATTTTTATTTAGATGGGATAGTACTTATAGAATATTACTGCCAATAATATATTGTAAGACATATAATCATAGGTTTCCATACCAGTTGATTGTTAGATAATTTTATTCTGAAGTATATATATATATATATATATATATATATATATATATATATATACTCGTAAGAAACCAGTTCAAATAACAAGATCTGCCGCTATCAATAACAATGAACCAGTCTACATATATAATCTAAACCAAAATACTATTCGCAATACCTCTAACCCACCCAGTCGCATCAGGAGAAATAAAAATATTTGGTTTAATCCTCCATTTTAGCGTAAATGTCAAAACTAATATACCTAAATGAATTCTTCAACATTGTACAAAACTCATTCAAATACCCACATAGATATAGTTCTATTTTCAATAAAAACTCAATCAGGATTTCTTATTCAACAATGCCTAATTTAGCACAAAGAATCTTAACATCTAATAACCAAAAAATT
>NC_136484.1:54671398-54676398 GCF_053919585.1 Euprymna scolopes | reverse complement strand
TTTCAAACTTGCATTGACAATGTTAGCCCTTGTGCCATTTTTAACCACTGGGAGGATTTGACGGAAATCACCGCAAAATAAGGTTGGAATGCCACCCATGGGATTCTTGTTTCCTGTGATGTCTTGCAGTGTTCGGTCAATTGCTTCATAAGCACTCTTGTGCGTCATTGGGGCTTCGTCTACAATGATTGCAGAGGTGTCTCTAATTACATTTGCCAAGGCTGAGTTACCAGTAATTTTGCAAACTGGCTGACCCATTCAATGAGTATCCAAGGGTACTTTAAAAGTGCTGTGAAGAGTGCGGCCACCTTGTAGTAGAGTAGCAGCAATGCCACTGAATGCTGTTGCAAGCACAATCTTTCTCATGGATTTAATCTTTGCAAGGATCAAATTGATTACAAAAGTCTTGCCTGTACCACCTGGAGCATCAAGAAACATCATGTTTTTGTTCATTTCACCTTGTGCTTCCAACATTGCCATGAATGAATTGTAAACTTCTCTTTGAGAATCGGTCAGTTTTTTTTGCATATTTTCTGCTTGTAGGGAAGTTCTTCAAGATTATAAGTAACTTCACGTTGATACTCTCTCGCGAGTCTTTCATCTCTCCCTTGCATTGGTGCAGGTAATCCATAGCTTGCCAATGGTTGACCGCACATAAGGAGAACTTTTTCTTCAATTAGACAAAGAGTTTTATTGTAGATGTCCTCATTAAAATCTGCTTCTGGATTGTTAACTTCTTGCCTGTATCTGTGAAGAATGTCTTCAGATATTACATCACGAAAAGCCATCCAGATCTCAAGAGGATTTCTTGGCTCACAGGCTGTTAAAATTATCACAAATAGGCTTCGCAAATTTGAAGGTGATTGAGTGGCACTTGCCTCTCCTACTGCTTGATGCAAGTGATGGTCATTTTCTAGAAGGCCTCGAGCAAGGCACGCTGCTCTGTATGTTTCAAACACCTGACCATTGTATGCTCGCAAATTTTGAAATGAAGTTGGACCAGCAACCTCATTGAGCAACAGGCGTAAGAAATAACACTCCCCTGCTTTTGGACTAATCGTGTAGATTCTCCCAATGCATGGTGCCTTCCATACATCATCATTTTCAGTACCTTCAACTTGTACCCCACGCATTCTTCTCATCCATTTCTTTGTCGATTTGTTCCAAGTGTAAAACTCAGGGACTTCTACGTATTTGAGACCCCTTGCAAAGTCATCCTCATGGGAGAGTTGAAAAAATGCTGTCAAAGTTGTGGCAGGTGGTGGACCTTGGGCTCGTTCCAGAGCAGTATCAGCTGAGAACATGACACGCTGCCCATTTTCAAGATGAACAGAAAGTTGTACAATTGGGGGGAAATGTTCATGGATGGGATGTTCCAATATCCTCCAGGCTGCCTCTGAACTGCCGACATACCTTGCATTCTGGAACTGCTGGATCTCATCCACAATGTGACTTTGTACTTGGCCTTGTTGGTTAGCTGCTCCATCAGTTCTTTGTAGTTCAAACACTGCTTGATCACATCCTTTATTCACGTATTTGAGGACATATTTGATGCTTTGGATCGAGCTGCAAATTTCTACGTTAATGTGAGCGTTGAACTGCTGAAGGAGGACCTTGTTGTACGGAACAATCCACTGGTTTGTTATTTCTTGATTAACATACCGACCATTTCTCTTCATCCTTATTGTACCAGTCTGGCCTCCATCTTCTGGTTTTCTTCGCCTGTACTTGGGGTAAGAGTCTTGGCCTTGCTTGGTACACTGAAGAAATTCTTTTGGGTATTTTTTGGAACATTTGTTGTCAATCATACATGGACAATTTGGATTAAATGGTCCACAAGGTCCATGCACCATATGTGCCATCACTTTAGCATGAAGATCAGGATCTTCCTCTTTGTCAGGGATATGCAGAGATCCATTTTTTCTGGTAGAAGTTTGTCCTCTGGGGCCTGCCAGGTGAGGATGTGTGCATGCGGCAGTCCTCTTCTTTGATATTCAATACTGTACAGGAAAGCCCTCAACCTGCCAAATCCTCCCTTTTTAATAAATTCAAGTAACTTTTTTAGCTTCTGCCTGAAAACCCTGGCAACAATATCTGGACGATCCTGAGGGTCTTGCCCTTGAAGACAATTTTCTGTAATTTCTGTCCACTTTGGATTTGTTGTGAACATGATGAAGAGGTCGGCTCGGCCGATTCGCCGAACATATGCCATGGCATCACTTTGACGCTCAAACATGTATCGAGGGCCTCCTGTATAAGTTGCCAGAAGTACAACTTGTTGACCAAACTGTTCTGGATTCCCATCCTCCCTAAGAATTGAATCTCTCAAGTTGCTATAATTGTCAGCTCTCGGTCTGTTGCTCACGCCTCAGGAACTGTAAACGTTCTGTTTCAATCTTGCAGTACACATCCACCAGCCATTGTTGAAATAGCCTTCGGTACCAGAGAAAATAGTTTCCAGGCCGAGTCATTAAATGGTACGAATAAAATTGCTGTTGGGTAACTTTTCGCCCATTGGATGCCTTCATGTAGATGTTGTAAGATGGAGAACCATAGGGGTACATTAACGGGTACATTAAAGTATCGTAGAGGGGATGTAGTTCGGAGATCCATTTTAATGTATCATTTCTAAAACGCAAGACAATATCCCGGTTAGCTGTTGGTTCATTCTCCATTAATATTCCAATCTCATACGTTGTTGTTGGAGCATTGAATCGCCATGGATGCTCTTCTTGCGGCCTTCGGTCTTCCCTTATGACAACTTTATGTTCTACCAAGTGTTCTTCTTCAATCCTCTCCTTTGTTGTTTTCAGCTGACAAATAAAGCTGTTGTTCTCATGTAAAAATTCAGTCAGACTTTGGAGAATGTCTCTATTGAGTCTACTGTCACGTCCCCGATTATGTAGTTCCTCTTCCAGACTATCCAAGAAGTAGACTTGAATAAACTTTGCTGTTTCATCTTCAGGTGGTAAAAGACTCCCAATCTGGTGGCAAACCTGGCCTCGAATTCTAAAAGAAGGATTCCACCCATGTACTGCCGCAATTTTGTGACCAAATGATGTCATTGCAAAACAATTGTTATAACTGCGTAGATTTTGCAGAAAATCTTTAGAGATGGGACCATTGCCGGAGAGCAAATCTTGAAGCAACTGAGGCAGTGGTGGAAAGCTATCAAGCACAACTTTGCCAGAAGAACAACAACAACCAGGGGTTTCTCCTTTAAATTTTACAGCTGAGCAATGTTGACATACTTTGTCCATTTTTCCTATATCAGCTGTAGTGAGAGAGTCATTTTTGTTGTAGAGCAATCCTTTTCTATTGCAGTGTTCTATTTCATGGTGTCTCAAAGCAGTCATTCGTTGTCTAGCTGCCTCGTTTTCTGTCAATTGCTGGGGCAAAGTCATACTCTCTCTCTATGCAGCCTCTCGTTGTTGCCCTTGGTATAGGCGAAAGCTTCGTTGGGTTTCCGATTCATTCTGATGTCGTTGAGCCACTCTCAACTGACCTTGTGTACGTCTACTTACCTCATATAATTCATTCGATCGTAATATTGCTTCTCTTTCCAGTGCATATCTTTGCCTTTCTTGAATTTCATCTTGTGATGAATTTAACCGCCTTACAGCATGTCTAGTTCTGTCAGCTTCACGTTGGGTTTCTCTTTCCAAATCTGACAGTCTTGCTCTCCTTTCTCTTTGACGTATCCTGTTAAGTTCTAGACGTCTTTCTCTATCTGAATTGTTTTCATTGGAGCGAATTGCAGCAACTCTTAGTCTATTAGCTTCCAATCTTTCCATTCTTTCTTCCTCACTTTCGTTTCTACTTCGTTTGGGTGGCATAATTTCGGTTTTAAACGGAATTGTTTAACGATATTAATGATTGTAAATTAATTAAGCGTAAAGGAAATGTATACTAACTGAAATGGACGAACTATAAATAATATTTCTGAATAGTACAATTATAAACAATTATATTGTACCTATTTACTATGCCTCCCCACGGGACAGAGTTAGACACCAGGGTCGTTTTTTAACGTGGAGAAAAGGTACAAAAATAAAAATTGTCTCAGTCGTGAAGGATTTCTCCTCCACCGAAAGAGAACAAGAAAATGAAGTGCAGCATCTGAAGAACAGATACTACACTTTGATCTTGACCAAAAGGAATGAATAAAAGCGACCTACGTGTGACTCATTACTTCCGGGTGTAAACGTCACAGTCTAAAAGTAATAATTAAAAAAAAAAAGTAAATGTAAAATAAATGTAATACCAACTTAGGTTAACTAAGTAAACAGTACAATTAAAACAGTTCTATTAAAACAAATAATTACTAAGATCTAGGTAATTGTTAGTCTCATTGTTATGGTTTTAAAGAAAAAAATGTGTAAAAAAAATTTCTGCTTTTGTGAGTACGTGTATTTCTTTTAAATTACATAACCTTTTTATTTTATTATTTATATCTCTTTTAAATTTATATATTTTGTTAGTAAACTGGAAGAAATTCAGTTGAATAAAACCTTGTTCGTGTTCTTTACGTTAAACTCATATTTTTATAAAAGGTTCATCCGGTTTAAAGAAAGCACTAAGTTTAAATAAGACTGGAAATAACTAATTCAATATATAAATAGAAAAATGAAATAAATATAAGCTTTAAGTCTTAAGATAGTAATAATCAAAATGTAATAAATTATTTGTAGTTCAAATCTATGATAAACAGGCTTTCGAAATAGGCTCGACCAGAAAGATTAAATTGGAACGAAATTATAATCTCCGTGCCATTTTCAAAACAACCCCACAAAAGTAACGATATCCTGCAGTTGGTTAAATGACAATGGTTGTAAGAAAAATGTAAAAGAAAATGCGCTTATCTGTTTATTTTGACCTGTTTTATTTAATTAAAAAAAAATTGGCTATAACTGGAAGAGAGCGTTATGTTTTGGGGGTTGTTTAAAAAATAGAATGGAAATAAAGTTAGTTCCGTTTTAATTGTGTTTAATTGCGGCAAG
>NC_136484.1:54648898-54663898 GCF_053919585.1 Euprymna scolopes | reverse complement strand
AGCCTGCAGATCAAAAATTGACCGAGTAGTTTGGGAGCAACCATTCCTTAGACGGACAGACAGACAAGGTCACTTTTATAATATATATATGTTTAAATTTATAAAATCAAGAAGTAAAAATTAAGTTTACAAGCCAAAAGCTTCTGTAAACTTGGAGTGAATATAAATATTAATATTTACAGAGTAATCCCAACTAAATTAAAAACCAAGAAAGGAAGTTGAGCTTATAATAGAACACAAATTTAAGACTGTAAATTATATTTTGCATGAATTTATTGTTTGACAGTTTACGCAAATAAGAAATATTAAAGTTTCCTTTATCTCCACAGAGTTTCAAAGAGTACTCTGCCGCATGAGCAAACGCGCCACACACAAAAAAGTTTATTAACTGACACAAATGGAGCAAGCCGCCGAAATCTCACAAGTAGGAATTTTATATTCACTAGGACGATGCCGTCCAACATGCTAACCTAGGGAGCAATTAGTAAGAGAATTTTCAGAATGTGAGTGATTATATAATTATTTTCATACAATTATTTTCAACGTCGCAGCTCATGAGAGCCATGACAGCCAACAAACCGGAAACCCAAGACTCGATTTTCGCCCTCATTTGGGCTCATTAGTTAGACATATCCGAACTCAGGATTTTAAATCAGGGCCTCTTGTATGCAAATGGATAACAAAACAAGTAAGATCTTCTTTTGTTTGTCCATTTTTTATTCATACGTCACACCAATGCAACAACTCGTTCCCTGCATTGCTATAGCCTTTTTGTACTCTTCCTTATTTATTTAACAAAAATGCTTCAAGCAAACTACCTTTCTCTATTATATATATATATATATATATATATATATATATATATATATATATATATATTAGGTTGAGAAGAAAGTTCTTGCAGAATTTTTAATTTTGATTTTAAATAATATAAATTACGATTACATTAATTTTTATTTATTGCGGACTATTATCCTCATCTTTTCTTAGTTGTTTTCACAACGTTACGGCCAACTATTCCTCTGGCCTTCGTCAGGTGGTAACCGTGACGTGATAGGAACCCTGAATCTCCTGACTGCATTCACTGAAATTACTGCCTTCCGTAGTTGTTGTCGT
The DNA here is from genome assembly GCF_053919585.1 of Euprymna scolopes. Lineage (NCBI taxonomy): Eukaryota > Metazoa > Mollusca > Cephalopoda > Sepiida > Sepiolidae > Euprymna > Euprymna scolopes. The sequence goes on along the minus strand of NC_136484.1, from coordinate 54,662,782 downwards.
CTCACCATGTTTTTTTGGCCAAGTAAGCCTCTGGCTGGCTTTGAGTAGGATTGAAATTGCTTTCTTCAGACAGTTCTCACTTTGAACCATAGAGATTCAACGTCTATATCAACTGCGCCATGGGCCCCGATCAAGAAGAGCGATCAAGGTTGAATTTTTTGGTCTTATAAATTCATGTTTATTTATTATCTGATCTTCCATGGTCGGCCCGTACCGAATAGTATATATTATTTAATTGGAAACGATTTTGGTCCAAAAGAACGTGTCGCGGTGGTTAGAGTACTTGGAAAAATCAATTGTAAAAGTGATATTATATTATAATACTAAACATTAATGCACACACACACACACACACACACACACATATATATATATATATATATATATATATATATATATATATTAATACTAATACGAAAAGATGAGGATAATAGTCCGCAATAAATAAAAATTCATAAATAATACCCATCTCAATAATGAATTCCAATTAAATAATATTACGACTGCAGTCGGAACATTTTAAAATGCTTAGGTTCGTAAATTCTAAATATGTATGTATATATATATGTAATTTAACACTATAAATATTAATGTTTATCCTCCCTCCACACCGCCTGTTAGAAATTGTCCACCCATTTCATAAATCACCCCAACCATGACAAAATATATAAATTTTAACACATATAATACCAAACGTAATTTAAAAAAAAACGTTTTTTTAAGAACATAAATGACATAATCTACCTAAGGATGATGGAAATGTTCCGGTCTAAAGCGCTCGCTATACAAAAACAACTTTAATAAAAATATAAAAAGAAAAATTCAGAGATTGGAAAAAGTAAAAAAGAATATAATCAAGCAAAAAAAAAAAAAAAAAACTCTATGCTTTTTAATAACATCTGCCCTGACCCGTATACATGTGACTGGGGATCGTTTTCGTTTGTTAATTTGATACCTCCACAAAACTTCCTCCTTTGGAGAAAGCCCGTTCAGTCCATTGGTTCAGTATTTTAGTTTTCTTAAGGAGACATAAAAGTGGTGCAAAGCTGTTCTGGTAGGGAAATTAATTTTACCCGTCTTAGACCAGGTATTCTTCTAGTTTTATATATATATATATATATATATATATATATATATATATATATATATATATATATATATATATATAATTCTACTTTTTTTTCTAATAAATGAATTATAAATGCAGGGTAATCATTCAGATCTAAACTGGAATTACGTCTTACAGAATTTGTTATGTGAATCGTAAAATGTCCACCATTGACCTATATAATAATAATAAAAGAAAAAGTAGGTGAATACAGGATGTACTATTTCGAGTATTTAGTGTTGAACAACTACTTCTTCCTTAACTCTACATTTCTCTTACTACTACTCTTACTTTTGTTACGATTACAGATACTAGCAAAACACGTACGGCTACAGTGAGCATATTTTTACTAGCACATGTGACGAATGAAAATATACTACCCCTCCCACAAAGGAGACAGTAATGCCTGGGAAGATGATTCAATGACAGCAGAACATATACTGTACTAAGTTCTCTCCTAAAAAGGAGGAGGTAAGGCATGGGAGGACTTTATCATGACAATAGAACAGATATTACATTATCATCCTCCTGAATTGAACATTAAGAAATATATTGTAATAGTGTTTGGCTTAAGCACAGGCAGATATTATACTTCCATTATTAATAGAAGTAATAATATAGTTTGGCTTAAGACAGACAGATAACAAGTCTTCATTATTAATAGAAGCAATAGCAGGATTTCATTTTAGGCAGACAGATACCAAATCTCTGTTAGCAATAGATAGATATCACAGTTTAAACTCATTTTTCATATTATTTGGAATCTTCGAACTACTGTTCTCATCTGTTCTCAACCTCCGACCTTAACCAGGTGTACCTTGTTGAACTCGGTAATTTGCACGAAATTTCGAACGGAACCTTCTATTTACTACATGGGGGTAGCATTTTATTTTATTTTATTTTTTTACATAGGCATCACCACTTATCAAGGCTCAGAGGCCACTCGAGGATAAGGGTTAAGAGTGTACAGTAGCCAATTGAACAATATAGAAACTGTTAGTAATAGAAATTAGGTAAATTTATTAATTAAGTGAAACAGCTCATCAAGAACTTGTTTACATTGGACTTGAAGACAACCAGATTGTAGTCAGCTTGAAAGCAGGAGAACGGAAGACAGTTCCAGAGGCGTGCAGTTCTAAGGAAGAAGCTTTTTTCATGGAATCTACGTTTAGGTTTAGGCACAGATAAAGTGTAGGGGGAATTATTGATAGTGTTTTCAGCTAAATGAGTGTTTCTTGTGAAAGTTTGGTGAGGCGGGACCATAGATTGAAGCTCAATCAAGTACGTGCCATGAAAATAACGATAAAGCAGAGACAAACTTGCAACATTTCTGTAAGATAGAAGTTACAGAGAAGAGAAAAAGGACATCTCCTACGAGGCTACGAAGTCTATTTTGAACTCTATCAAGGCAGGACAAGTCCTTTCTAGCAGCTCCTGCCCAGATGTGGCAACAGTACTCCATCCTTGGATGTATCTGGCTCTTATATAGATAGAGAATTGCATCAGCAGTAAGATATCTACTGGATCGATAGAAGAATCCTACCATTTTTCCAGCGGCCTTGGCAACAGATTTAATGTATATGTTCTATTTAAGATCAGGAGTAAAGGTCAAGCCCAGAAGCTTATCAAAACGCCTCCCCAAGGCGAGAGCCATTCGTTTCAATTGATGCCAGATGGGGATCAAAGCGTTAATGATCTAAAGATAAAAGTTTGGTTTTAGATGCATTAAAAGTAACCAGCCACTCCTTTCCCCATTGTACCACGTGCTCAAGATCAGAGAAGAGAGAATCAGAGAGAATTTGGTCGTTTACGATCTTAGATGTGCTACCATATATAGTAGTGTCATCAGCATAAATATCTACAAATGATGTAAGGATGTGATTTGGAAGATCATTAATGTAGATCAGGAAGAGAGTTGGGCCCAGGATGGAACCCTGAGGGACTCCAGCATTAATACTGTGAGCTTCTGATTTCTGCCCATCAACTACTACTCTGATGAACCTATCAGAGAGAAATGATTTAATAATTGAGAAGACATTTCCAACCATACCATAGCTGGAGATCTTGTGAAGTAAACCTGTATACCATACCTTATCAAAGGCCTTAGATATGTCAAGAGCAATTGCCCTAGAAAGGTTGCCTCTGTCAAGCGATTTGCTAATCCCATGAGATATAATTGTAAGCACATCTGCTGTAGATCTAGCAGAACGGAAACCATATTGTGTGTCACTAAGAAGGTTATTTTTGCTGAGATGGTTGATTATTTCTCTATTTAACACAGATTTCAGCAACTTACTCATGATGCACAGGAGACTTATTGGACTGTACTGTATGAGCGATCACCTGAATTCTTAAATACAGGGTATACTGCTGAGATTTTCCAGGGTGATGGGAAGCAGTTCTCCTTAAGACAACGTTTAAACAGTTTTGTAAGTATTGGCACTAGTTCAGGTTGAAGTTTTTTGAGCACTATAATTGGAATACCGTCAGGGCCAGTTGCTTTACTGGAATCAAGGTTTTTGATTAGCTTGGCAACATCACGAACAGATATTTGCATATCACATAGCGTGTTTTCTGATACAGGAGGAAATATTGGGGGTTGGCGGCCTTGGTCGCAAAGGGTAGAATTAGCTGCAAGTTATTAGCAAAGAGTTTGGCTTTGTCTGATACTGATGAGATTACCTCAGGTCCATTGATGATAGTTGGGGTAGAGCAGACGCTTCTGTTCAGGATTCTGTTTGCTATTTGCCAAAACTAGTAGGAACCAAGCCGCTGCTCAGCTACTTTGGACTTGACGGACCGAGCATACAACTCTCTTGTGTTCTTTATTACTTTCTTACAATGGTTGCTGGCAGTCCTGAAAGCAGCTTTAGTCTCAATACATCTATTGCTCTTGTTCCATAGAGGTCCTAAGTGATTCGCAATTGTATTTTTTTGTCTCCACACTTAGAACTGTGTAATAATATCACTGCTCTTTCGTTTCACTGACTTTTGTATAGACTCTTTCGTCCCGGTTGCCTGATCTAACTTTTGTATGCACTCACGCATGCGCATAGCAATATTTTAATAAAGCGGGAAGCCATTGTTAATTCAGTTCCTCTCTTAATCAGGCACACATGTTCCAGGTCCTATTCTTACACATATATGCATGACATGGTGGCAAGTGGTATTATCATATGATGATAACGTCACGGACAAAGAAAAAGGGAATGGTTTCATAGAACGTCAAATAAGGACTATCAAAACCATTCTCAAGAAAGCCAAACAGTCGGGAACAAGTCCTGAGACACTGCTGCACGGACACTGCATCCCAATTTTAAGTGTCATACCAAGCCCTGAACAACTACTCATGGGTAGACGAATCCAATCTCCACTGATCACCAAAATCAGAAACAACACCCATGATCAGGATCAAATATACAGTGCATTCCAACAACGTCAGCAGAACCAAAAGAGATATTTTGACTGACATGCACTCAAGGAAGATCTACCACCTCTATACTGTGGCCAACGGGTAAGGATACAGAATCCTGTGTCTGGAAGCTGGGACCCAGCGACTGTAGTATTCCAGGTAGATGGTCACTACTCCTTCCTCCTGGAGAATGTCAATGTACATGTGCTGTGAAGAAACCAACAACACATAAGAAGTATTCCAGTGACGCCTTCCACAAATGTCGCAAGACCTCCCCAACACAGCTCCACAAAAATGTATGACGTCTGTAGACTCGCTTGTGTATGCAACCCCAAACGTGCCAAATGACACTCAAAAATGTACCCGTAGTGGTAGGGTGGTACGATCACCATCAAAAATGAACTTATGATGAGCACACACTCATAACGTCCCAGCAAGCATCTCATTCTCTAACCGATATTTTTATTATGCATTCTTTCTAAGAATATGAATAGATTTTCCAGCCAAATTTTATTTATAAAATATTTTAAAAGAATTAACAATTTAACTGGACATTCCATTTAAAACCTATTGTTCTTTAAAACTTATCTACAGGGTTCGATTCTCGTTTTATCTGATATCATTTTCATTTAAATAAGTCTCTTTTTTTTTTTACTTACATGAAAAGGGGACATGGAAATTTTGTTTGGATTTAGATACACAGATTAAGATAGGATGGTAAAAAGATGAATTGCGGTTTCTGTGAATTTTTTTATAGGAATGAATTTAAGATTGGAGCTCAGTCTATCACCTACCATTAAAATAACGATGAAGTAGAGAAAGACTAGCAATGTTGTTTCTGTGAGAAAGAGACTGTAAAGAACAAAAGCGATCAACCTTCCCACTAGATAGCAAAGGTGATTTTGTACTCTATCACAGCAAAAAAAAAAAAAATGCTTTGAGCGGCTCTCCTCAATTATGCCATAGAACATATCAGACTCTTAGAAGCAACCAGACTCATGAAAAATAATTTCAAAAACTACCTGGCAAATATACCTGGTGAACCAAGTGCAAGAAAGATATGAATAATTGCACTTAAAGGGGCGGTTAGAATTTTTTAAAAGAGCTCTCAGTTGGAATGTATTAGATAGCAGGTGAATGTCTGGTATCCAGTAGGATGACTCATCCACAGCTAGAACAAAATGATAAGAAATGTTTTTAAAAAGCAGACGATTGCATCAAGAGTTGGGCACATTTTTGGAAAGGTAGAATGATTCAACCATTTTTTAAGAACCTTAGCAAGCAAGTAGATGTAAGTCTTCGAGATGCTATTAAAGAAACACATAACGTTTAAAGTTGTTAACATTGTAAAGAAAAGAAACTTTGTTGATTGTTGATAACTTTTATGAAAGGAAAAAAGAAGATAAAGAAGAGAAAAATTATTATGTAAATAGTGTTGGAACGTTAAACGTCTTTTAAAAAAGCTCCCCTCCCCCCATGCTTTGTATTATTTGAATTCTTCAGACTACTGTTCTCATCTTGAGTGTTATTTTCACAACGTTTCGCTCGATGTAACCTTTGAACTTCTTCAGGTGTATCTTCTCAAACTCAGGAATCTTTCTGTTGAACCTGTGGCATAGTAGATAAAGTACTTGGTAAATTTCAGTTGTCAAGTTACACTCACCCAGAGGTTGAAGGTTCAATCCTCAGTGCAGGTGGCACTCAAAATACAAAATTGCGACTTATTTAGCACTTCTATCCAGTTGTGGCTGACATAACAACACATGCTACACCCATGGATTAAATAAAAGATTCTGTACAAAATTTCATGCAGATTCCCGAGTTCAACAGAAAGATTCCCCAAGTTCAAGAGAAAGATTCCCGAGCTCAGTAGAAAATTCCCAAGTTCAACAGAAAAGTTTTGCCGAGTTCGACAAGATACACATAAAGAAGGTTAATGACGTTTCTACAGCTTCTAAGTAGGCTTCTTTGAGCTGAGTGGCATCACCTCTGCATTTTTATAAACCTGAGATGGTTTCTGGTTAGTTCATTTGAGTGCTGAGAGGACATCTTGGTTGGTCAAAAAGGAAAAAATATTATTTTTATTTTTCAACAAGAACTCATGTGCAGAACACATGTTCAGATGACATTTCTGGTTATTTGAGAGTCGACCTTTGTCCCGTCAACATCTTGTTTTAGTAATTTTTTGTATATATTTATTTTCTGTGGTCTCATCTTCATAGTTTTTGTTTCACTACATTTCTGCCAACTCATCCTCTGGCCTTCTTCAGGTCGTTAAGCACGACAGGATAGGAATGCTAAGTCTTGTAATTGTATCTCTAGTAATTACTGCCTTCCATAGTTGTTGTTGTTGTTGTCTCATCATGTTTTGGCCAACTAATCTTCTGGCCTGCTTTAGGTAGGATTGAAACCGCTATCCTCAGACAATGCTCACCTGGGTCTGTAGAGGCCCAACACCTCTATCCACTGCACAGGCTAGAGGATTAGTTGGCCAAACATGGTGGGATAACAACAACTATGGAAAGTAGTAATTACTGGAGATACAGTTACAAGACTCAGCATTTGTATCCCAGTACAGTTAAACACCTGAAGAAGGCCAGAGAATTAGTTGGCCGAAGTAGTGAAGCAGCAATAACTATGAAGATGGGAATAACAGTCTGCAAAAAATGAATGCACAAATTATGAAACCTCATCCCTTTGGTATTAAAAAAAAAAAAAATTTAAATAAAATATAAAAAAATAAAAAGTAGTATTCTTTTATGTACGTTATTTCTGTTTATAAATCGGGGGAAATATGTCATATTTTGTTTTATAACAATTATGATAAAAACAAGGTTTTTACACTATTTTATAGTCATAGTCATCGCTTATCTACGCCAGGAAGTCACTCAAGGATAAGGGTTAATGAGTGTCAGGTGAAACAACACCATGATGATCGGTGATGGTAAAAATTGGGTAAAAAATTAATTATTCAAGAAGATGGCTCAACAAGAACTTGTTTACATTGGACTTGAAAACGACCATGTTATAGTCAGCTAAGAAGCAGCCCTGTGGTATTGTATTCCACAGACGAGCAACACTGGGAAAAAATGGGAATAAAGTTAGAGAGTCAAATCCATCCATCCATCCAGTGCGGCCATAGCCGAGATTGAACTCACTACACGAGTTTGTAGTGTAATTCAAATTTTGCCGGTAGCTGAATACTTGATGCTTCGCCAGGGCTATCAAGGGTATTTTTTATCATGATGCCATCACTAGATGGGATGCCTACCATGGCTTAAGAGAGCCCCATCTACCCTCGAGAGAAGGATAGACCGTGCCAGTTTCTCAACCTGGTATTTTACCTTGCAGTACATACAGCGCCTCGCCTTCCCAAATGGTCACCCATCTGGTACTGGCCAGGCTCAATGTTGCTTAACTTTGGTGATCTGGTGAGAACCAGTGTGTCAACGTGATTGTGCCAAGAGTTGAATGAAAACATTTATAAAAAAGAAAATATGATGAAAATATTAAATTAAGTCCGATACTTAGTCATAGTAGCCTTCATTGGAAAATTTATTTTTAATTATATTTACTTAATTATTTTGTTACCCATCATTATCATCATCATCATCATCATCATAAACAGCAGCAGCAGGTGACAGTGGCTCAGTGGTTAACAATTGACAACCTGGTCATTCCACAGAAACGCTTTCACTTAGGATGTCAGAATTTAATTCTTCCATCTACCCTTCTTTCTCTCTTTCTTTTCTTCTTTCTTTAACCCACCCCCTCTTTGCAAGTAGTTGTAGACTGCTACTGATAGCACATGACTGTTTCTTTGTTGACGATTGGTCGAGTGATTTTTTGCTTGCTGATTTAAGCAAAAATGGAAGTGAAAAAAGGAGTTGCTGCCTTGGCCTTTGGGAGTGAAAGGTCGTTGTTTGAAAATGTCGGACCTGGATGTAGTAACCCATCATGGCGATGACATCAGGAGGCTCTAGATGAAGGTCCTATTTCGTCAGTTAAATTTTCGTCTAGGTGACAAAAATGAAGAGAAAAATGTCGGCTGAGTTCAGACAGAAAAATCTAAAAAATCAAGTCAAAAGTCTTGTCTAAAGGAAAAGAAATAAGAGCAAATGTTAAACCTCAGATGAGTGAAAAAAGTGACGGTGCAAACAACAATAATTTTCTTGTTCCTCAGGAAGCATTCGAATTGAAAAGGGAAGTGTATAATATTCAATGGTGCAGCAAGAAGAAAGAGCCTTCACTAATAAGGAAAAGTTTTCATTCAACTAAGCTGTCGAAGCTACATCAGGTCAAGTAATGTTTTTTCCCCCAAGTAAAAGCCGACAAATATGAGTAAAAGAAAGTTGAAGAAGATACAGGTTTATTTGATAAAAAAAGAAGAAAATCCAACGAGACACTTTTTTTTTTATGTTATCTCAAGCAGGAATGACAATTCTTCTCTCTAAAATAATTCCGTATAAATTATCCTTGCTTTTAAAAAAACTATTCTTACCTTGAAGTAAGTTTTGCCTCTTTCTAAATCTTTTCTTATCTTTTAATTCTATTCTTTCTCTCTCCTGAACTGTTACTAGAACCTTTAAGGTTCGCCAAAAGGGGACATTTTTTGGCAGTCAAAATACAGTCTTTTATACGGGTATAAGGTGAACTTAAGACTTTATTATTTTTTTTTCTCTCTCCCCTTACAATTTTTCCCCCCTTCTTTAAATAAAAGTTTATAATTATTTCAAGTGGTTTTTACTTCTTTCTCCTTGTCTTACTTTTAAATGGTTATATGTAATTGGTTTTTAGAGGTTCTAGTATTTAAATACGTCTAATGTGGTTATTACTAAGTTAAATTCGGACAAGGAACATTGGCAACCTTCATATGGTCCCTTCCGTAAGTATCTGATATCCTTCTAGAAAGAATTCTTAATAGAAAGATATATTGGCGGAATGAACGTCAGCAAAATCATCAAGAATGATGCCCAAGAGCAATAACAGCATCATCATCATGAGCGCAAAGTGGTTAACAACGAGGACTGACTAAACTGGATTGAAACAAAAATGAAAATTGCCTCAGTCTGAAAGGGTTTCTCTTTCACTGACTGCGAACAGTGCAGTATCAGAACAGATGTTACACTTTGCTTCTGGCCTTATTTCTCTTATAGTTACTATTTAAAAAAATAAGATTGATTAAAGTAAAGATTTTCTTCCAAAAACTAAAACAAAATAACTATCACTCGATGCATAAGAAGAGACAAATCCAACTAAAGTGACTTTACTTTTCTACCTTTTCTAAATTCTGCCATTCTCGGTTGCAACTTAAAAAAGGTCAGATTAGCAGCAGCAGTAGCAGCAGTAGCAGCAGCAGCAGCAGCTTAACTGATCTCCTCGATTATCAAGGTCAAGGTTAAAGGTGAAGTTATGGGCAAGGTTAAGTAAGAACGAATGACGAACAGCAAGTAATAAAGATGTGATATACTTAATTAAATAAGAATTATCACTACTACATCTATTAACAAAAAAAAAATGACATAAATCTGCTGAAAAGCCGACCGTTAGTGACAATCGATCCTACAACTAAAAGGTGATATAGGCAAGAAAAAGATAAACGACAATGGCAAAGAAGAGAGGACAAAACACAACTGTACTGTTGTGAACGGTTGATTTATCAAAAGATAAATAAAAGAAAATTCTAAGTCTTGTGTTAAAACTGGAGCACTGCTTGTGTTCAAGCTGGAGCGGCTTTACTGTCGTCACTAGAAAATGCAAAAAGGTGCTGGCGGCTGTGGGAGGATGTTGGAAAAACTACAAGAAGGTGCTGGAGTGCAGGAAGGAGGAGTCGATTCTGCAAAATGTATAGTAGTTTTATTGAGAAAAATGGCCCTGAAAAGGGTATTTAATCGCATGTAGAAGAAGTTAAGAAAACTTTCTGTATTTGGATAGCCATCGTTTGATGGAGATGTCGACCACTCCTGAAGCCAACCGCCACTCTGAGATTAACTGCCTTGATTTGCCATGGGCGAGTCTTTATATGCGAAATGCACGGATGTAGTTGTAAACATACATCGGTTTTTAGCTTAAAAGAAAAATATCGCCATCGTCATGTTTTTTTTTTGTGACTATATCTTAAGTAAGGTGATGTTCAATCTTCAAAATCCATATCTGTTTGCAGTCAAACTTGATGTGTTTGTGGCTATATTTGTATCAAGTTTGTCGCCCATGGCATTTTTATAATTTATCTATTATCCATTTTAAGCTGTCAATTAAAGACAAGTAATGTGTGCTGTCCTCTTCTCATGATGGGTGTAATATCAGATGATCATTCTATGCCAGTAACATTTTGTCAATATATTTTACAGCATGTCGAAATGGAGTTGTGTGCACTAAAATAAAAAGTTTGCGATAACATTGTTGTATCGTTATAACTAATTGCACGTAAAAGCACCATACTGTTTTAGTTCCAGCAAACAGTATTAAGCTGTTAGAAGGAAAGGATAGTACTAGTTGTTCCAGATAGCAGTATAATATTGTTAAAAGAAAAGGGTAGTGCTAATAGTTCCAGAAAGCAGCTTGTGCTGTTAAAAAGAACGGGTAGTATTAATAGTTAATTAATGCAAAGGTGTGTTTTTTTTGTTGAAACCATGACAAGGGCCCCCTCCTGGATAATTGACTATTATCAATTACCAAAGAAACAATGTCAAAGGTGTCTGCAGATGTCTCTGCATGTAGCTGCAAGGATCGCCGGAATGATGAGTACAAGTTGGTCTGCATGATGGTGTACGTGTTTCAGCATGGTTAGTTGAAAATGATTAGTGAGTGCAAACGGGTCTGCACGATTGTTTGTGTTTTCAGTTTTCAATTGCATCTGCAGAGTCAAAGAGATGAGTGCATGTGACTCTCCACTTGTTGATTGTATCGCCCGTGCTGTTGAGATAATTGTCGAAACTGATGGTACACTGTGGTCGAAGTCTGTTACACAAAGCTTGTGAGTCTGCAATGCCAAGTAGAAGTGGGTTTGTACTGGTGTTGGTGTGTGTCGTTTGAGTTGATTGGGTTCCCTGTGTGTTGGTTGAATCATCGATCAGCCATTCGTTTTTAATGTGCTGTTAGAAAAAAAGAGTAGTGCCAATAGTTCCAGCAAGCAGCCTGTGCTTTTAAAAGGAAAAGGTAGCATTAATAGTTGATTAAGCGAAGAAGTGGTTTTTCTTATTGAAACCACAACAGATCTATCATAACCGTTTATTTATTTCTTTGTCTCCTGCTCCAAGACTACTTGAAAGATTACACCAAATTTGGGATTAAGGATCATTGAGATACTGGATGCGCCATTAGAAATGTTACTACTTGTTGCTGGAGATTTCAAGGTGTGAAGGTGCCAATCAACTGTACAACTAATAAAGGTAAACACAAGGCAAGAAAAGTGACGGCAATAGCAAAGAAGGGTGACAAACACAAATGTCCATTAAAGACAATAGGATATTGCATTTTATTGTTACCAAGAAAAAGGTACGATGTGAGGCAATGGATATCCGGATCAGTCAGAGCAAAAATGGGCTTTTCATAAAATTATGTGGATTCCTAAAGTAGTGACATGTTTCAGGTCAATCCAAGTCGTATAGACAGGATCTGATGCTAGCACTGGTCGCTGGACATTGACGGGGTATTGAATGTCAACAGGCACTGGGATTAGTAGCTGGACGTCAGTGGGCACTGGAGCAGGTAGCTGGACGTCAACAGGAAACGAAGCTGATAGTCAGATGTCAAGGACAGCAGCAGCTGGTGGTTGAAAGCGATGGAGCTGGTGGTTGAAAGCTTCAGGAGTCACTGAAAGTGACAAGAGCGGTTTGGAGGTGCTCAAAGCTGCAGGAGTAAGTTGGAGTAGCCAGAAGTAAGCCAGAATTGGAGCAAGTTTAGGAATTAGTGGTAGGCTGTGAGGGGGAGTTCCAGGAGGCTGGCAGCAGTAGAGAGTAGAATGTGTATCGCACACAGGTAGTTTGTGACTTGCAATTAATAGTTTGTTGAATAGCCCTAAAAAGGACTGTTTGGACACTCCTGCTGTTACCCCTCGTTCCCAGGGTGACTAGGTTCACTGACTTGATGAGTGTCATGTTAAGATGGGAGTGCTCTTGATTCCCGGGCTGAGATGAAAATCTGCTGAGAAGTTGCTTGTTTCATGGAAAGCCATTCATATTACAGTTGATGGTGTCGTTAAACAAACAAATGTCTATTATTAGTTTTTGGACGGTTTACTTATGGGCAAAAATGTCTTGAGTGTTTGTTGTCAGTATACATTTTATTTTCAGTCTAAAAATAAAATATCTGTTATTTAGTTTAATCACAAAAAATTGAGTTTTTTCTTTGCTGTTGAAGAAAAAGTTGTTGCTATTTTTAGCCCATGTGCACACATGACATATTTCTAGGAGTCTCAGTTTCTGCTGACCAGCATGTTTAGTTTACAAAGTAGGAGTGTTGACCTGCCACACCGTCTTTTGTTCAAAGACTACTTGAAAGATTATACTAAATTTGGAGTTAAGGACCATTGTTAAGGACCATACTGGGTGTGCAATTAGGGGGCAGAAATCTTATTACTAATCCTACTACTAATACAAAAAATAATAAACACTTAAAGGTACCAAAGCGATTGGACAGAATTTGTACAAAATTTGGCATGATGCACCCTTTGCATCATGGTATCATTGCATGTTATCGGAGCAATCAACATTATTATTATTTACTCACTAGGAGTAGTCAGACAGGCCATCATCAAAAATTTATCTTTGAGAACAACTTATGGTGCTCTCTGGAGTCTGAGTGACAACTAATCTCTCCAGATTTCCAGTAATCTCCACTTCTTTTGATAACCATTGCAGATGAATTTACATTATCGTAACAGCCGCTTACCAGTGATTGCTTGTTGGCGGGTGACCATTGGTCTTAACTGGAATTTGGGTGGGAAAAAGCTTCCCCAAGGCCCCAGTCCTCTTTGCACTTATTCAGCAGAGATTTGGCTAGTGCTTTCTCTTCTCGGTCTTTCCATCCTCCTTGACCCTTCTCACTTATTTGATGTGGTGTCGGTTTTTGGTGACACACACGAAAAAAAGGAAAAAAAAAAAAAAATTGGGGGAGGAAGGTAGGGGCAGAGGGAGATTAACTCACAATTATACAGTTTCAATTTTCATGATTCCATGTGATGTTCCTTTGTGTTTTGCATCTGTAGCAGTTTCTTTATGTCCAGTTTGTACCTGTAGACGAGACCACGTTTCATCGAATTATGAATGCCAAGTTCCAATTTTTTTCAATTTTGACCCCTTAGCAGCTATTTTTACTGTCTTTTATATATATATATATATATATATATATATATATATATATA